>NW_027522463.1:0-161554 GCF_052094955.1 Ictidomys tridecemlineatus | reverse complement strand
AGACTGGGGTGCAGAAGGACTGTTGCAGAGAGAAGAAATTGGAGATTGGGGTGAAGAAGGACTGTTGCAGAGAGCAGCGGATGAAGACTGGGCTGCAGAAGAAATGTTGCAGAGAGTAGATGTTGGAGACTGAGTTGCAGAAGGACTCTTAGAGAGAGCAGAAGTTGGAGACTGGGGTGCAGAAGGACTGTTGCACAGAGCAGAGCTTGGAGACTGAGGTGCCAAATTTTGTTACATAGAGCAGAGTATGGACACTGGGGTGCAGAAAGATCGTTGCAATAAGCAGAGCTTGGAGACAGGAGTTCAAAAGTATCTTACAGAGAGCAGAAGTTGGAGACAGAGTTGCATAAGAACTGTTGCAAAGATCAGAGGTTGGAGACTGGGGTGCAGTAGGATCATTGCAGAGAGCAGAGGTTGGAGACTGGGATGCAGAAGGATCGTTGCAGAGAGCAGAGGTTGAAGACTGGGGTGAAGAAGGCCTGCTACAGAGAGGAGAGTTTGGAGACTAGCGTGCAGAAGGACTGTTACAGAGAGGAGAGCTTGGAGACTGGAGTGCAGAAGGACTGTTATAGAGAGCAGAGTTTCGAGACTGAGTTCCTGAAGGATCTTAAAGAGAGCAGAAGTTAGAGACTGAGGTACAGGTGGACTGTTACCGAGAGCAGTGCTTGGAGACTGGGGTGCACAAATATCGGGCAGAGAGCAGAGGTGTCAGACTGAGGTGCAATAGACTTCAGCAGAGAGCAGTGGTTGGAGACTGAGGTGCAGAAGGACCATTGCAGAGAACAGAGTTTGAAGACTGAGGTGCAGAAGGATTGTTGCAGAGAGCAGAGGTTGGAGACTGGGGTGCAGAAGGACTGTTGCAGAGAGCAGAGTTTGGAGACTGGGGTGCATAAGGACTGTTGCAGAGAGAAGAGGTTGGGGACTGGGGTGCAGAAGGACTGTTGCAGAGAGCAGAGGTTGGAGACTGGGCTGCAGAAGGAATGTTGCAGAGAGCAGAGGTTAGAGACTGAGGTGCAGAAGGACTCTTAGAGATTGCAGAAGTTGAAGACGGCGGTGAAGAAGGACTGTCGCAGAGAGCAGAGGTTGGAGACTGAGGTGCAAAATTCTGTTACATAGAGCAGAGGTTGAACACTGGGTTGCAAAAGGATCGTTCCGTGAGCAGAGGTGTCAGACTGAGGTGCAGATGGACTGTTGCAGAGAGCAGAGGTTGGAGACTGAAGTGCAGAAGGACTGTTACAGAAATAAGTGGTTGGAAATTGGGGTGCAAAAGGACTGTAAGAAAGACCAGAGTCTGGAGACTGCCGTATAGAAAAACTGTAACAGATAGCAGAGGTTGGAGACTCTGGTGCAGAAGGATAGATACAGAGAGCAGAGGTTTGAGACTGGGGTTCAGAAAGACAGATACAGAAAGCAGAGTTTGGAGACTGGGGTGCAGAAGGACCATTACCGAGAGCAGAGGTTGGAGACTGCGGTACATACGGATTGTTACAGAGAGCAGAGGTTGGAGCCTGGGTGCAGAAGGACTGTTGCAGAGAGCAGAGGTAGGAGAGTGAAGTGCAGAGGTACTGTTACAGAGAGTGGAGGTTGGAGACTGAGGTGAAGAAGGACAGTTGCAGAGAACAGAGTTTGGAGACTGAGGTGCAGTAGGATTTTTATAGAGAGCAGAGTTTGGAGACTGGGTGCAGAAGGACTGTTACAAAGAACAGAGGTTGGAGACTGCGGTGCATAAGTCCTGTTACAGAGACCAGAGTTTGGTGAAGGGATGCAGAACGACTGTTACAGAGGGCAGAGTTTGGAGACTGGGTTGCAGAAGGGTCATACAGAGAGCAGAAGTTGGAGACTGAGGTGCAGAAGGACTGTTACAGAAAGTAGAGTTTGGAGACTGAGGTGCAGAAGGACATTACAGAGAGCAGAGGTGGAGACAGAGGTGCAGAAGGATTGTTACAGAGAGCAGAGGTTAAAGACTGGTGTGCAGAAGAACTGTTGCAGATAGCAGACTTGGAGAATGGGGTGAAGAAGGACTGTTGCAGGGAGCAGGTGTTGGAGACTTGGGTGCAGAAGGACTGTTGCAGAGAGCAGAATTTGGAGACTGAGGTGCATAAGGACTGTTACAGAGAGCAGATGTTGGAGACTGGTGTTCAGAAGGACTGATACAGGAAGCAGAGGGTGGAGAATGGGGTGCAGAAGGACCGTTGCAGAGAGAAGAGTTCGGAGACCGTAATACACGAGGACTGTTACAGAGAGCAGAGGTTGGAGAATGGTTTATAGAAGAACTGTTTCAGAGTGCAGATGTTGGAGACTGGGGTTCAGAAGAACTGTTGCAGGGAGCAGAGTTTGGAGACTGGGGTGCAGAAGAACTTTCGCAGATGCAGAGGTTGGAGACTGAGGTGCAGAAAGAATGTTACAGAGAGAAAAGGTTTAAGACTGGGGTGCAGAATTACTGATACAAAACGCTGAGTTTGAGACTGGGGTGCAGAAGGACCGGTACAGAGAGAAGAGTTTGGAGCCTGTGGTAAAGAAAGACTGTTGCATAGAGCAGGGGTTAGAGAATTGGGTGCAGAAGGACTTTTACAGAGAGCAGAGGTTAGAGAATGGGATGCAGAAGTAAGGTTGCAGAGTTCAGAGGTTTTGGAAAGAGGTGCAAAAGTACTGTTACAGAGAGCAGAGTTTGGAAACCATGGTTCAGAAAAACTTATACAGAAAGCAGAAGTTTTAAACTGGGGTGCAGAAGGGCCGTTACAGAGAGCAGAGGTTGGAGACTGCGGTACAGCAAGACTGTTACAGAGAACAGAGGTTTGAGACTTGGGAGTAGAAAGACTGTTGCAGAGAACAGATGTTGGAGACTGGGTTGCAGCAGGACCGTTAAAGAAAGGAGAGGATTTAGACTGAGTTGGAGAAGGAATGTTACAGAGAGTAGAATTTGGAAACTGGGGTGCAGAACGACCATACAGAGAACAGAGGTTGGAGACTGCGGTGCAGAAAGAGTGTTAAGGACAGGAGACTTTGGAGACTGGGATGCAGAAAGACAGTTGCAGAGGGCAGATGTTGGAGACTGCGGTGCATAAGGATCATTGCAGAGAGCAGAGGTTGGAGACAAGGGTGCAGAAGGACATTTGCAGAAAGCAGAGGTTTGAGTCTTAGGTGCAGAAAAACAGTTACAGAGAGCAGAGTTTGGAGACTCAGATGCAGAAGGATAGTTGAAGAGAGCAGAAGTTGGAGACTGAGTTGCAGAAGAATCCTTGAAGCGAGCAGAGGTGGAGACTGGGCTGCAGAATAATCGTTACAGAGAGAAGAGGTGTGATACTGCGGTGCAGAAAGACTGTTACAGAGAGCACAGGTTGGAGACTGGGGTGCAGAAGGAATGTTGCAGAAAGCAGAGGTTGGAGACTGGGGTTCAGAAGGACTGTTGCAGAGAGCAGAGGTTGGAGACTGAGATGCAGAAGGACTGTTACACAGAGCAGACGTTTGAGACTCTGGTGAAGAATTATGATACCGATACAGAAATATGAGACCTGGGTGCAGAAAAACAGTTACAAAGAGCAGATGGTGCAGACTGTCGTGCAGAAGAATTGTTTCAGAGGGCAGAGCTTAGAGACTGGGATGCATAAGGCCTTCTACAGAGAGCAGAGGTTGGAGAATGGGTTGCAGAAAGACTGTTATAGAGAGAAGACTTTTGAGGCTGGGTTGCAGTAGGATCTTACAGAGAGAAATGGTTGGTGACTGTGGTGCAGGACGAATGATACAGAGAACAGTGATTGGAGACTGGGGTGCAGAAGGATAGTGCAGAGAGCAGAGGTTTCAGACTGAGGTGCAGAAGGACTGTTACAGAAAGCAGAGGTTGGAAATAGGTGTACAGAGCGACCGTTATAGAGAGCAGAGGTTGGAGACTGTGGTATATAAAGACTGTAACAGAGAGCAGAGGTTGGAGTATATGGGGCAGAAGGACTGTTACAGACAGTAGAGGTTGGAGACTGGGGTGCAGAAGAATTGTTACAGAGGGCAGAGGTTGGAGACTGGGGTGCAGAAGGACTTTTACACAGAACAGAGGTTGAAGACTGGGGAGTAGAAGGACTGTTGCAGAGAGCAGAGGTTGAAGACTTGCGTGAACAACGACTGTTGCAGAGAGCAGAATTTGGAGACAGAGGTTCAGAAGGACTGTTGAGGAGAGGAGACGTTGGAGACTAGGGTGCAGAATGATCGTTGCAGAGAGCATAGGTTGGAGACTGAGGTGCAAAAAGAGTGTTACAGAGAGCAGAGGTTGAAGACTGGGGTGCAGAATGCCTGTTACGGAGAACAGAGTGTGGAGAAGGGCTCCAGAAGGACTGCTACAGATCACAGAGTTTAGAGACTGGGTTGAAGAAGGATCTAACAGAGAGCAGATGTTGGGGACCGAGTTGCAGAAGGACTGTTACAGAGAGTAGAGGTTGGAGACTGAGGTGCAAAAGGATCGTAGCAGAGAACAGCGTTTTAAGACTGCGGTGCAGAAGGACTGTTGCAGAGACAACAGGTTGGAGACTGGAGTGCAGAAAGACTGTTGCAGAGAGCAGAGGTTGGAAACTGGGGTGAAGAAGGCTTGTTATAGAGAACAGAATTTGGAGACTGGGGTAAAGGAGGCCTGTTACGGAGAGGAGAGTTCAAAGAAGGGGTGCAGAAGGTCTGTTAGAGAGGGCAGAGTTGGGAGACTGGGTTTCAGAAGGATCTTACAGAGAGCAGATGTTGGAGACTGAGGTGTAGAATGATCGTTGCAGACAGAAGATGTTGGAGACTGGGGTGCAGAAGGCCTGTTACAGAGAGCAGAGTTTGAAGACTGGGGTGGAGAAGGACTGTTATAGAGAGCAGAGTTAGGGACTGAGTGGCAGAAGGTTCTTACAGCAGATTTTGGATACTGAGGTGCAGGAGGATTGTTACAGAGTGCAGTGTCTAGAGACTGGTATTCAGATGGATCCTGCAGAGAGAAGAGGTTTCAGACTGAGGTGGTAGATCGACTGTTTTAGAGAGCACAGGTTGGAGACTGAGGTGCAGAAGGACTGTTAAGGGGAGCAAATTTTGGAGACTGTGTTGCAGAAGGATCTTACATTGAGCAGAGTTTGGAAACTGAGGTGCAGAAGGACTGTTACAGAGAGCAGATGTTGAAGTCTGGGGTGCAGAAGGATTGTTTCAGAGAGAAAAATTTTCAGATTGTGATGCAGAAGGACTTTTGTAGAGAGAAGATGTTGGAGACTGGGGTGTAGAAATTTCGTTGCAGAGAGCAGAAGTTGGAGACTGCAGTACAGACGGACTGTTGCAGAGAGCAGAGGTTGTGGACTAGGGCACCCAAAATCTTTTTCAGAGAGCAGATGTTGGAAACTGTTGTTCAGAAGACTGATGCAGGGAGCAGAAGATGGAGAATGGGATGCAGAAGGTATTTTTCAGAGATCAGAGGTTGGAGACTGAGGTACAGAAGGACGGAGAAAGAAAGCAGATGTTGGAGACTGGCTTGCAAAAGGACCTTTACAGAGAGCACAGTTTGGAGACTGCGGTACAGAAGGACTGTTACAGAGAGAAGAATTTGGATACTGGGGAGCAGAAGGAGTGTTGCAGAGTACAGAGGTTGGAGACTGGGGTGCAGCAGGACCGTTGCAGAAAGCAGAGTTTGGAGACTGGCGTGGAGAAGGAATATTACAGAGAGCAGAGTTTGGAAACTGGGGTCAGAAGGATCTTTCAGAGAGCAGACGTTGGAGACTGGGCTTCAGAAGGATCATTGCAGAGAGCAGAGTTTGGACACTGGTGTTCAGAAGGACTATTGCAGAGAGCAGATGTTGGAGACTGGGGTTCAGAAGGACTGTTACAGAGAGCAGAGGTTGGAGACTCAGGTGAAGAAGGATTATTGCAGAGAGCAGAGTTTTCAGACTGAGGTACAGAAGAACTGTTGCAGAGAGCAGATGTTGGAGATTTGGGTGCACATGGACTGTTGCAGCGAGCAGAGGTTGGAGACTGGGGTGCAGAGGGATCGTTACAGAGAGTAGAGGTTAGAGACTGGGGTGCAGAAGGACTGATAAAGAGAGCAGAGGTTGAAGACTGGGGTGCAGAAGGTCTTTTCAGAGAGCAGAGTTTGGAGAGTGAGGTGCAGAAGAACTGTTACAGAGAGCAGAGTTTGGAGACTGGGTGTCAGAAAGATCTTATAGAGCAGAGGTTGGAGACTGAGGTGTACAAGCACAGTTACAGAGAGTAGATGTTGGAGACTCAGTTGCAGAAGGACCGTTGCAGAGACCAGAGGTTGGAGACTGAGGTGCAGAGGATTGTTACAGAGAGCAGAGTTTGGAGACTGGGGTCTATAAGGACTGTAACAGAGAGAAGAGGTTTGAGAGTAAGGTGCAGAGGGACAGTTACACACAGCACAGGTTGGAGACTGGGGTACAGAAGGACTGATACAGAAAGCAGAGGTTGGAGACTCGGGTGTAGAAGTACCCTTACAGAGAGCAGAGGTTAAAGAATGCAGTACAAAAGGACTGATTTAGAGAGCAGAGGTTGGAGACTGGGGTGAAGAAAGACTGCTGCAGAGAGCAAATTTTTGAGACTGGGGTGCAAAAGGACTGTTGCATAGAGCAGAGGATGGAGACTGGGTTTCAGAAGACTGTTTCAGAGAGCAGAGGTTGCAGACTGAGTTGCAGAAGGACTGTTACAGAGAGAACAGGTTGAATACTAGGGTGTAGAGAAAATTTTGCAGAAAGCAGAGGTTGGAGACTGGGTTGCATAAGGACCCTTACGAAGAACAGCAGTTGGGGACTTCCTTACAGAAGGACTGTTATAGAGAGCAGAGGTTTGAGACAGGGGTGCAAAAAACTGATGTAGAAAGTAGAGGTTGGACACTGGGGTTCAGAAGGAGTGTTGCAGAGAGCAGAAGTCTGAGACTGAGGTGAAAAAAGACCCTTACAGAGAGCAGAAGTTGGAGACTGTGGTACAGAGGACTGTTTCAGAGAGCAGAGGTTGGAGACAGGTGTGCAGAACGATCTTAGAGCGAGCATACGTTAGAGACTGGGGTGCAGAATAATCGTTGTAGAGAGCATAGGTTGGAGACTGGAATGAAGAAGGACTGATACAGATAACAGAGGTTGGAGACTGGGGTGCAGAAGGCCTGCTACATAGAGCAGAGTTTGGAGACTGGTGTGCAGAAGGACTGTTACAGAGAGCAGATGTTTAATAGTGGGTTTCAGGAGGATGTTACAGAGAGCAGAGGTTGGAGCCTGAGGTGCAGAAGCACTGTTAAAGAGAGAAGAGCTTGGAGACTGAGGTGCAGAAGGACCTTTGCAGAGAGCAGAGGTTGGAGATTGGGATGCAGAAGTTTCATTACAGAGAGCAGTGCTTGGAGACTGGGGTACAGAAGGACAGTTACAGATAGCAGAGTTTAAAGACTGCGTTGAAAAAGGATCTTACGGAGAGCAGAGTTTGGAGACTGAGGTACAGAAGGACTGTTATAGAAACTGAGGTTCAGAAGGATTGTTATAGAGAGCAGAGGTTGGAGACTGGGGTGCAGAAGAACTGATACAGAAAGCAGAGCTTGGTGACTGGGGTGCAGAAGGATTGTTGCAGGGAGCAAAGTTTGAGACTGAGGTGGAGAAGGACTGTTGCAGAGAGCAGATGTTAGACATTGGGGTGCAGAATAACTGTTGTAGAGAACAGAGGTTGGAGACTGGGGTGCAGAAGGACCATTGCATATACCAGAGGTTGGAGATTGGATTTCAGAAGTAACATACAAAGAGGAGAGTTTGAACATTGAGGTGCAGAAGGACTGTTGCAGAGAGCAGAGGTTTGAGATTGGGCCGCAGTAGGACTGTTGCGTAGAGCAGAGGTTGGAATCTGAGGTGCAGAAGGACTGTTACAGAGAGCACATTTTAGAGACCGGGGTGCAGATGGACTTATACAGAAAGCAGACTTTGGAGACTGGGGTGCAGAAGGACTGTTACAGAGATAAGAGTTTGGAGACAGCAGTACAGAAAGACGGTTACAGAGAGCAGAGGTTGGAGATTGGGGTGGAAAAGGAATATTGCAGAGAGCAGATTTCAGAAACTTGGCTGCAGAAGGACTGTTGCAGGGAGCAGAGGTTGAAGACTTGGTTGCAGGAAAACTGTTGCAGAGAGCAGAGGTTGCAGACTGAGGTGCAGAAGGACCCTTACAGAGAACAGAGGTTGGATACTGTGGTACAGGAAAACTGTTAAGGAAGCAAAGGTTGGAGACTGGGGTTCAGAATAACTGTTGTGGAGAACAGAGTTTGGAGAGTGGGGTGCAGAAGGACCATTGCAGATAGCAGAGGTTGGAGACTGGGTTTCAGAACGATCATACAGAGAGCAGAGTTAGACACTGAGGTGCAGAAGGACTGATGCAGAGAGAAGAAGTTGGAGATTGGGGCGCAGTAGGACTGTTGCAAAGAGCAGAGGTTGGAGTCTGAGGTGCAGAAGGACTGTTACAGAGAGCAGAGGTTAGAGACCGGGGTGCCGAAGGACTGATACAGAAAGCAGAGTTTGAAGACTGCGGTGCAGAAAGACCGTTACAGAGAGTGGAGGTTGGAGACTGAAGTACTGAAAGACAGTAACAGAGAGCAGAATTTGGAGAGTCGGGTGGAAAAGGACTGTTGCAGAAAGCAGATTTTGGAGACTGGGGTGCAGAAGGACTGTCACAGAGAGCAGATGTTGTAGAGTGAGGTGCAGAAGGACTGTTGCAGAGAGCAGAGGTTGCAGAGTGATGTGCAGAAGGACTTTTACAGAGAGCAAAGTTTGGAGAATGGGGTGCAGAAGGAACCTTACAGAGAACAGAGGTTGAAGACTGCGGTATCGAAAAACTGTTGTAGAGAACAATTTTGGAGACTGGGGTGCATAGGGACCATTGCAGAGAGTAGACGTTAGAGAGTGTTGTGCAGAAGGAAGGTTACCAAGAGAAGATTTTGAAAACTGGGGTGCAGAATAATCTTCCAGTGAAAAAAGTTTGGAGACTGGGGTGAAGAAGGATTGTTGCAGAGAGCAGAGGTTGGAGAGTTGGATGCAGAAAGACTGTTACAGAGAGCAGAGTTTTGAGTCTGGGTTCAGAAGTACTGTTACAGAAAGCAGAGATTGGAGACTGGTTTACAGAAGAATCTTACAGAGAGCAGAGTTTTGAGACTGCGGTATAGAAAGACTGTTACCGAGAGCAGAGTTTGGAGACTGGGGAGCAGAAAAACTGTGGCAGAGGACAGAGGTTTGAGAGTGGGGTGCAGCTCGACCATTGCAGAAAGCATAGGTTGGAGACTGGGGTAGAGAAGGCATGATACAGAAAGCAGAGTTCGGATAATGGGGTGCAGTAAGATCTTACAGAGAGAAGAGGTTGAAGACTGATGTGCAGTAGGACACTTACAGAGAGGAGAGTTTGGAGACTGGGTGCAGAAGGACTGATAGAGAAAGCAGAGATTGGAGTTTGTGGTGTAGAAAGGTTACAGAGAGCAGAGTTTGGACTGCAGTACAGAATGTCTTTTACAGAGAGCAGTGGTTGGAGTCTGGGGTGCAGAAAGATTGTTGCAGAGATCAGATGTTGCTAACTAGGGTGCGGAAAGACTGTTGCAGAGAACAGAGGTTGGAGACTGGGGTGCAGAAGGACTGATACAGAAAGCAGAGGGTGGAGACTGGGGTGCAGAAGCACTCTTACAAAGAGCAGATGTTTGATACTAGGTTGAGAAAGGACTGTTAAAGAGAGCAAAATTTAGAGACTGGGGTGCCCAAGGACTGTTGCAGAGAGCAGAGGTTGGAGACTGGGATGGAGAAGAATTGTTGCAGAGAGAAGATTTTGGAGACTTGGGTGCAGAAAGACTGTTGCAGAGAGCAGAGGTTGGAGACAGGTGTGCAGAAGGACCTTTGCAGAGAGCAGAGGTTGGAGACTGAGGTGCAGAAGGTATAATAAAGAGAGCAGTAGTAGAAGACTGGGATGCAGAAGGATTGTTACAGAAAGCAGAGGTTGGAGACTGGGGTGCAGAATGTCTGTTGCCGAGAGCAGAGGTCGGAATCTGGGGTGCAGAAGAACTGTTACAAAGAGCATAGCTTCGAGTCTAGGTTTTAGAATTCCTGTTACACAGAGCTGAGGTTGGAAATTGTTGTGCAGAAGGACTGTTACAGATAGCTGAGTTTGGAGACTGGGGTGCAAAAAGACTGTGGCAGAGAGCAGATGTTTGAGACTGGGGTGGAGAAGAATCGTTGCAGAAAGAAGGGGTTGGAGACTGGGGTGCAGAAGGCCTGTTACAGAGAGCAGAGTTTGGAGACTGGGTTGCAGAAGAATATTATGTACAGCAGAGTTTGGTGACTGTGGTGCAGTAGGATTGTCACAGAGAGCAGAGTTTGGAGACTGGGGTTCAGAAGAACTTTTGCGGAGAGCAGAGGGTGGAGACTGAGGTTCAGAAGGACTGTTGCAGAGAGCAGATTTTGCAGACTAGGGTTTAGAAAGATCGTTGCAGAGAGCAGAGGTTGGAGACTGAGGTGCAGAAGGATTGTAACAGACAGCAGAGGTAGGAGACTGGGGTGCAGGAGGTTCGTTGCAGACAGCAGAGTTTTCAGACTGTGGTGCAGAAGGAGTGTTGCAGTGACCAGATGTTGGAGACTGGGGTGTAGAAAGACTGTTGCAGAGAGCAAAGGTTGGAGATTGGGTTAAGAATGATCGTTGAAGAGAGAAGAGATTGAAGACTGGTGTGCAGTAGTAATGTTACCGAGAGCAGAGTTTGGAGACTGGGTTTGTGAAGGATCCTACAGAGAGCAGAGTTTGGAGAGTGAAGTGCAGAAGGACTGTTACAGAGAGGAGAGGTTGGAGACTGAGGTGCAGAAGGACCGTTGCAGAGAACAGAGTTTGCAGACTGAGATGCAGAAGGATTGTTACAGAGAGCAGAGTTTGGAGACTCGGGTGAAGAAGGACTGTTGCAGAAAGCAGAGGTTGGAGACTGAGATGTGGAAGTCCTGTTACAAAGAGCAGAGTTTGGAGACTCGGTTTCAGAAGGACAGTTTCAGAGAGCCGAGGTTAAATAAAGGGGTGCAGAAGGCCTGCTATAGAGAGCAGAGTTTTGAGACTTGCGTGTAGAAGGCCTGTTACAGACAGGAAAGATTGGGGACTTGGATGCAGAAGGACTGTTACAGAGAACAGAATTTTAAGACTGGTTTGCTGAAGTAACTTACAGAGAGTAGATTTTGGAGACTGAGGTGCAGGTGCACTGTTACATACAGAAGAGGTTAGAGACTGGGGTGCAGAAGAATCGTGGAGAGCAGAGGTTTCAGACTGAGGTGTAGAAGGACTGTTACAAAGAGCAGAGTTTAGAGACTGACGTGCAAAAAGACTGTTACAGAAAGCAGAGTTTAGAAATTGGGGTGCAGAAGGACTGTTACAGAGACCAGAGATTGGAGACTGCGGTATAGAAGGACTGTTAAAGAGAGTAGAGGTTGGAGACTGGGGTGCAGAAAGACTGTTACAGAAAGCACATGTTGGAGACTTAGGTGCAGAAGGATAGATACAAAGAGCAAAGGTTGGAGACTGGGGTTCAGAAAGACTGATTCAAAAATCAAAGTTTGGAAACTGGGTTGCAGAAGGACCATTACAGGGAGCAGAGGTTAGAAACTGTGGTACATAAAGTCTGTTTCAGAGAGCAGATCTCGGAGACTGGAGAGAAGAAAGACTATTGTAGAGGACAGAGTTTGGAGACATCAGTGGAGATGAAATGTTACAGAGAGCAGAGTTTGGAAAATGGAGTGCAGAAGGATCTTACAGAGAGCAGAGGTTGGAGACTGTGGTGCAGAAGGACTGTTGCAGAGAGCAGATGTTGGAGACTGGGGTCTAGAAGGTTCGTTCCATAGAGCAGAGTTTGGAGACTGGGGTGCAGAAGGACTGTTACAGAGAACAGAGAGAAGAGGTTGGAGAATGGGAAGCAGATGGCCTGTTACCGAGAGCAGAGTTTGGAGACTGGTTTTCAGAAGGCCTGTTACAGAGAGCAAAGTTTGGGGTCTGGGGTGCAGAAGGACTGTTACAGAGAGCAGAGTTTGGGGACTGGGGTGCAGAATGACTGTTACAGAGATCAGACTTGGAGACTGGGTTTCAGAAGGATCTTACAGAGAACAGAGGTTGGAGACTGAGGTGCAGAATGACTGGTACAGAGAGCGGAGTTTGGAGACTGGGGTGCAGAAGGATCGTTGCCGAGAGCAGATTTTTCAGACTGAGGTTTAGAGGGACTCTTGCACAGAGCAGATGTTGGAGACTTGGCTGCAGAAGGACTGTTGTAGAGAGTAGGCATTGGAGACTGGGGTTCAGAAGGATCGTTGCAGAGAGCAGAGGTTGGAGACTGTTGTGCAGAAAGACTCTTACAAAGAGCAGAAGGTGGAGAATGGGTTGAAGAAAGCCTGTTACAGAGAGCAGAGTTTGGATACTGGGGTGCAGAAGGAATTTTAGAGAGAGCAGAGTTTGGAGACCGGGTTGCAGAAGGATGTTTAAGAGAGCAGAGGTTGGAGACTGAGGTGTAGAAGCACTGTTACAGAGAGAAGAGTTTTGAGACTTAGGTGCAGAAGGATTAATACAGAGAGAAGAGGTTGGAGACTGGGGTGCAGAAGAACTGATACAGAAAGCAGAGGTTTGAGACTCTGGTGCAGAAGGACCCTTATAGAGAGCAGATGTTGGAGACTGCAGTACAGAAGGACTGTTACAGAGAGCAGAGGTTGGAGACTGGGCTGGAGAAGAACTGTTTCAGAGAGTAGATGTTAGAGTCTGGGGCGCAAAACGACTGTTCCAGAGAGCAGAGGATGGAGACTGGGGTATAAAAGAACTGTTGCAGAGAGCAGAGTTCGGAGATTGGGGTTCAGATGGATCTTACAGGGAGCAGAGTTTGCAGACTGGAATGCAAAAGGAAAGTTGCAGAGAGAAGATGTTAGAGACTTGAGTGGAGAAGAATCCATGCAGAGAGAAGAGGTTAGAGACTGGGGTGCAGAGAACTATTACAGAGAGCAGAGTTTTTAGACTGTTTTGCAGAAGTCCTGTTACAGAGAGCAGAGGTTGGAGACTGTTGTGCAGAAGGACTGTTACAGAGTGAAGAGTTTGAAGACTGTGTTGCAGAAGGATCATAAAGAGAGCAGAGTTGGGAGACTGAGGTGCAGAAGGACTGTTACAGAGAACAGTGGTAGGAGACTCAGGTGCAAAAGGGTCGTTTAAGAGAGCAGAGTTTTTAAACTGAGGTGCAGAAGAACTATTGCAGAGAGCAGATGTTGGTAACTAGGGTGCAGAAGGAAGGTTGTAGAGAGCAGAGGTTTTAGACTGGTTTGCAGAAGAACTGTTACAGAGAACAGAGTTTGATACAGGGGTGCAGAAGGATCTTACAGAGAGTGAAGGGTGGAGACTGGGGTGCACAAAGAATGTTGTAGAGAGCAGCGGTTGAAGACTGGGGTACTGAGAAACTGATGGAGAAAGCAGATGTTGGAGACTGGGGTGCAGAAGGACTGTTACAGAGAGCAGAGGTAGGAGACTCCGGTTCAGAAGGACTGTTACAGAAAGAAGAGGCTGGAGACAGAGGTGCAGAAGGACTGTTACAGAGAGCAGAGGTAGGAGACTGGGGTGCAGAACGACTGAAAGAGAAAGCAGAGGTAGTAGACTGGGGTGCAGAAGGACCGTTACAGAGAGCAGAGGTAGGAGACTCCGGTTCAGAAGGACTGTTACAGAGAGCAGAGGTTAAAGACTGGGGTGCATAAGGACTGTTACAGAGAGCAGAGTTTGGAGACTTGAGTGCAGAAGGGCTGATAGAGAAAGCAGATGTTGGAGACTGGAGTGCAGAAGGACCGTTACAGAGAGCAGAGATAGGAGACTCCGGTTCAGAAGGAGTGTTACAGAGATCAGACGTTGGAGACTGGGCTGTACAAGGACCATTGCAGAGAGCTATGTTGGTGACTGAGGTGCAGAAGGAATGTTGCAGAGAGCAGAGGTTAGATACTTGGGTGCAGAAGGCTCGTTGTAGAGAGTAGAGTTTGGAGACTGGGGTGCAGAAGGCCTCTTCCAGAGAGCAGAGGTTGGAGACTTTATGGCAGAAGGCCTGTTACAGAGAGCAGAGTTTGGAGACTGGGGTGGAGAGGACTGTTACAGAGAGCAGAGTTTAGAGACTAGGCTTCAGAAGGATGTTGCAGACAGCAGAGTTTGGAGACTGAGGCCCAGAAGCACTGTTTCAGAGAGAAGAGGTTGGAGACTGAGGTTCAGAAGGACCGTTTCAGAAAGAGGACTTGGAGACTGAGGTGCAGAAGGATTGATACAGAGAGCAGAGGTTGGAGACTGGGGTGCACAAGAACTGATACAGAAAGCAGAGTTTGGAAACTGGGGTGCAGAAGGACCCTTACAGAGGGCAGAGGTTGAAGACTGCAGTACAGAAGGACTGTTACAGAGAGCAGATTTTTGAGTCTGTGGTAGAAAAGAACTGTTTCAGAGAGCAGATGTTGGAGTCTGCGGTGCAAATGGACTGTTGCAGAGAGCAGAGGATGGAAACTTGGGTGTAGAATGACTGTTGCACAGAGTAAAGGTTGCAGACTGAGTTGCAGAAAGACTGTTACAGCGGGCAGAGTTTGGAGACTGTGGTTGAAAACGACGGATACACAAAGCTTAGGTTGGATACTGTGGTGAATAAGGACCCTGACAAAGAACAAATGTTGGAGACTGCAGTACAGAAGGACTGTTACAGAGAGCAGAGGTTGGAGACTGGTGTGCTGAATAACTGTTTTAGAGAACAGAGTTTTGAGACTGGGTTGCAGAAGGATCGTTGCAGAGAGCAGAGGTTGGAGACTGGGGTGCAGAAGTTTCGTTAAATAGAGCAGAGTTTGGAGACTGTGGTGCAGAAGGACTTTTACAGAGAGCACAGGTTGAAGACTGGGGTGCAGTAGGTATTTTACAGAGAGCACAGGTTGGATACTGAGGTGCAGAAGGACCCTTACAGATACCATATGTTGGAGACTGCGGTACAGAAGGACTGTTTCAGAGAGCAGTGGTTGGAGACAGGTTTGAAAAAGGATCTGACAGACAGCATAGTTTGGAGACTAGGGTGCAGACGGATTGTTGCTGAGAGCAGACTTTGGAGACTGGGGTGCAGAAAGATCGTTGAAGAGAGATAAGAATGGAGACTTGGGTCAAAAGGCCTGTTACATAAAGCAGAGTTTGGAGATTGGGGACCAGAAGACCTGTTACAGAGCAGGGCTTGGAGACTGGGGTGCTGAAGGACAGTTACAGAGAGCAGAGTTTTAAGACTGGGTTGCAAAAGGATCTTACAAATAGCAGAGGTTGGAGACTGAGGAACAGAAGGACTGTTACAGAGAGCAGAGGTTGGAGACTGATGTGCAGAAGGATCGTTGCAGAGAGCAGAGTTTTCAGACTGAGGTGCAGAAGGCCTGTTACAGAGAGCAGAGGTTGCAGACTGGGGTGTAGAACGACTGTTGCAGAGAATAGAGGTTGGAGATTGGCGTCCAGAAGGATTGTTTCCAACAGCAGAGGTTGGAGACTGGGGTGGAGAAGGACTGCTGCAGAGAGTAGAGGTTGGAGACTGAGGTGCACAAGGACTGTTACAGAGAGCATAGGTTGGAGACTGGGGTTTAGAAGGACTGATACAGAAAGCAGACCTCGGTGACCTGGGTGCAGAAAGACTGTTGCAGATAGCAGAGTTTTAAGACTGAGGTGGAGAAGGACTGTTGCAGAGAGAAGATGTTGGAGACTGGGGTGCAGAAGGACTGTTGCAGAGAGCAGAGTTTGGAGACTGGCGTGCAGAAGGAGTATTGCAGAGAGCAGAGGTTGCAGACTGTGGTGCAGAAGAACTGTTACAGAGAGCAGAGTTTGGAGAATGTGGGGCAGAATGACTGATACAGAAAGCAGAGGTTGGAGACTGGGGTGCAGAAAAACCCTTACAGAGAACAGAGGTTGAAGACTACGGTACAGAAGGACTGTAACAAAGAGCACAGGATGGAGATTGGGGTGCAGAATAAGTGTTGTAGAGAACAGAGGTTGAAGACTCGGGTGCAGATGGATCATTGCAGAAAGCAGAGGTTGGAGACTGGGTTTCAGAAGGATCTTACAGAGAGCAGAATTAGAACACTGAGGTGCAGAAGGACTGTTGCAGGTAGCAGAGGTTTGAGATTGGGGCGCAGAAGTACTGTTGCAGAGAGCAGAGTTTGGAGTCTGAGGTGCAGAAAGACTGTTACAGAGACCAGAGATTAGAGACCGGGGTGCAGAAGGACTTATACAGAAAGCAGAGTTTGGAGACTGGGCTGCAGAAATACCGTTACAGAGAGCAGAGGTTGGAGACTGAGGTGCAGAAGAACTGTTACAGAGAGCAGAGGTTGGAGACTGGGCTGCAGAAGGACTGTTAAGAGAGCAGAGTTCAGAGACTTGGGTGCAGAAGGCCTGTTACAGAGAGCAGAAGATGGAGACTGGTGTGCAGAAGGCCTGTTACAGAGAGCAGACTTTGGAGACTGGGGTGCAGAAGGACTGTTACAGAAAGCAGAGTTTGGAGACTTTTTTTCAGAAGAATCATACAAAGTGCAGAAATTGGAAACTAAGGTGCAGAAGGACTGTTACAGAGAGTAGAAGTTGAAGACTGAAGTGTTGAAAGACCATTGCAGATAGCAGAGGTTGGAGACTGAAGTGCAGAAGGACTGTTGAGGAGTGCAGAGTTTGGAGACTTTGCTGTAGAAGGACTGTTTCAGAGAGCAGAATTTGGAGTCTGAGTTGCAGAAGGATTGTAAAGAGAGCAGAGGTTGGAGACTTCAGTGCAGAAAGACTGATAGAGAAAGCAGGGGTTGGAGACTGGTGTGCAGGACAGTTACAGAGAGAATAGTTTGGAAACTGCAGTAGAGAAGGACTGTTACAGAGAGCAGAGGTTGGAGACTGGGGTGGAGAAGGACTGTTTCAGAGATCAGATGTTGGAGACTGGGATGCAGAAGCACTGTTGCAGAGAGGAGGTTGGAGACTGGGGTGTAGAAAGACTGTTCCAGAGAGTAGGGGTTGGAGACTGGGGTGCAGAAGAACTGTTGTGGAGAGCAGACGTTGGAGATTGGGGTGGAGAAGGACTGTTGGTGAGAGCAGAATTTGGAGACTGAGGTGCAGAAGGAATGTTACAGAGAGCAGTGGTTAAAGACTTGAGAGCAGAAGTACTGATATAAAAAGTAGAGATTGGAGACTGGGGTTCAGAGAGACTGTTGTAGAGAGCAGATGTTGGAGACTGGGGTGCAGAAGGACTGTTGCATAGAGTAGAGGTTGGAGACTTGGGTGCAGAAGGACTATTACAGAGAGTAGAGGTTGGAGATTAAGTTGCAGGAGAACTGTTGCAGAGAGCAGAGGTTGGAGACTGGGGTGGAGAAAGACTGTTGCAGAGAGTAGCATTTGGAGATTGGGGTGCCACAGGACTGTTGCAGAGAGCAGAAGTCTGAGACTGAAGTGGAGAAGGACTGTTACAGAGAGCAGAGTTTGGAGACTGGGGTGCAGAAGTACTGATAAAAAAAGCAGAGGTTAGAGGCTGGGGTGCAGAAAGACTGTTGCAAAGAGCAGAGGTTAGAGACTAGGGTGGAGAAAGACAGTTGTCGAGAGAAGATGTTGGAGACTGGGGTGCAGATGGAGTGTTACAGAGAGCAGAGTTTGGAGACTGCGGTGCAGTAGGATTATTGCAGAGAGCAGAGGTTGCAGACTGAGGTTCAGAGGACTGTTACAGCAGCAGAGTTTGGAGACTGTGGTGCAGAAAGACTGATACAGAAAGCAGAGGTTGGAGACTGGGGTGCAGAAGGAGTATTGTAGAGAGCAGATGTTGGAGACTGGGGTGCAGAAAGACTGTTGCATAGAGTAGAGGTTGGAGACTTGGGTGCAGAAGGAGTATTGAAGAGAGTAGAGGTTGGAGATTGGGGTGCAGAAGAACTGTTGCAGAGAGTAGAGGTTGGAGACTGGGGTTGAGAAAGACTGTTGCAGAGAGTAGCATTTGGAGATAGGGGTGCCACAGGACTGTTGCAGAGAGCAGAGTTTGGAGACTGAAGTGGAGAAGGACTGTTACAGAGAGCAGAGTTTTGATACTGGGGTGCAGAAAGACTGATACAGAAAGCAGAGGTTGGAGACTGAAGTGCAGAAGGACTATTGCAGAGAGCAGAGGTTTCAGACTGATGTGCAGAAGGACTGTTATAGCAGCAGAGTTTGAAGACTCTGGTGCAGAAAGACTGATACAGAAAGCAGAGGTTTGAAACTAGGGTGCAGAAGCACCATTAAAGAAAACATACGTTGGAGACTTCGAAACAGAAGGACTGTTAGAGAGAGCAGAGGTTGGAGACTTGGGTGCAGAAGAAGTGTTGTAGAAAACAGAGGTTGGAGACTGGGGTGCAGAAGGACCATTGCAGAGAGAAGACTTGGAGACTGAGGTTAAGAAGGATTTATACAGAGAGCAGAGGTTGGATACTGGGGTGTAGAAGGACTGTTGTAGAGAGCAGAGGTTGGAGATTGGGGTGCACAAGGACTGTTTCAGAGAGCAGAATTTGGACACTGAGGCGCAGAAGGTCTGTTAAAGAGAGCAGAGGTTGGAGACTTGATTGCAGAAGGTCTGATACAGAAAACAGAGGTTGGAGACTGGGATGCAGAAGGACCGTTACAGAAAGAAGTGTTTGGAAACTGCAGAACAGAAGGACTGTTACAGAGAGCAGAGGTTGGAGACTGGGGTAGAGAAGGACTGTTGCAGAGATCAGATGTTGGAGACTGAGGTGCAGAAGGACTGTTGCAGAGAGTAGGGGTTGGAGACTTGGTTGCAGAAGAACTGTTGCGGAGAGGAGACGTTGGAGATTGGGGTGAAAAAAGACTTTTGCTGAGACCAAAATTTGGAGTCTGAGGTGCAGAAGGACTGTTGCAGAGAACAGGATCTTACAGAGAGCAGATATTGGAGACTGAGGTGCCGAAGGACTGTTGCAGAGAGCACATGTTGGAGACTGGGATTCAGAAGGACTGTTGCAGAGAGGTGAGGTTGGAGACTGGGGTGCACAAGGATTGTTGTAGAGAGCAGAGGTTTGATACTGGCAGAAGGATTGTTATAGAGAACAGACATAGGAGAATGGGGTGCAGAAGGGCTGTTACAGAGAGCAGAGTTTGGAGACTGGGTTGCAGAATGATCTTACAGAGAGCACATGTTGGAGACTGACGTACAGAAGGACTGTTGCAGAAAGCAGAGGTTGGAGACTGGGGTGCAGAAGGACTGTTACATATAGCAGAGGTTAAAGACTGTGGTGCAGAAGGACTGTTACAGAGAGCAGAGTTTGGAGACTAGGGTACAGAAGGGCTGTTGCAGAGAGCAGATGTTTTAGACTGTGGTTCAGAAGAACTGTAGAAGAGAGCAGAGGTTAGAGAATGGGGTGCAGAAGTAAAGTTGCAGAGAGCAGAGGTTGGAGAAAGAGGTGCAGAAGGACTATTACAGAGAGCAGAGGTTGGAAACAGTGGTGCAGAAAGACGGATACATAAAGCAGAGGTTTGAGATTGTGGTGCAGAAGGACCATTACAGAGAGCAGAGGTTTGAGACTGCGGTACAGAAGGACTGTTACAGAGAGCAGAGAACAGAGTTTGGAGACTGGGGTACAGCAGGACCGGTGCAGAATCCAGAGGTTGAAGACTGTGGTAAAAAAGGAATGTTACAGAGAGCAGAGTTTGAATACTGGGATGCAGAAGGATCTTACAGATAGCAGAGATTGTAGACCGAGGTGCAGCAAAACTGTTACAGATAGCAGAGGTTTTAGACTATGGTGCAGAAGGATCTTTGCAGAAGGAAGAGTTTCCAGACTGAGGCGCAGAAGGACTGTTGCTGAGTGCAGATGTTGGAGACTTGGGTGAAGAAAAACTGTTGAAGAGAGCAGATTCTGGAGACTGGGATGCAGAAAGATCATTGCAGAGAGCAGAGGTTGGACACTGGGGTGCAGAAGGACTGTTACACAGAGCAGAGGTTGGAGACTGGGGAAAATAAGGACTTTTTCAGAGAGCAGATGTTGGAGACTTAGGTGCAGAAAGACTGTTGCAGAGAGAAGATATTGGAGACTGGGATGCAGAAGGATTATTGCAGAGAGCAGAGGTTGGACACTGGGGTGCACAAGGACTGTTACACAGAGTAGAGGTTGGAGACTGGGGTGCAGAAGGACCGTTATAGAGAGCAGAGTTTGGAGACTGCAAAACAGGAGGACTGTTACAGAGAGAAGAGGTAGGAGATTGGGATAGAGAAGAACTGTTTAAGAGTGCAGATGTTGGAGACTGGGGTGCAGAAGAACTGTTTCAGAGAGCAGAGTTTAGAGACTAGGGTGCAGAAGAAGTTTTGCAGAGAGCAGCGGTTGAGACTGAGATGCAGAAAGAATGTTACAGAGAGCAAAGTTTGGAGACAGGGGTACAGAATTACTGATACAGAAAGTAGAGGTTGGAGACTGGGGTGCAGAAGGACCATTACAGAGAGCAGAGGTTGAAGACTGAGGTTCAGAAAGACTGTTGCAGAGAGCAGAGATTAGAGAATGGGGTGCAGAATGACTGTTAAATAGAGCAGAGTTTGGAAACTAGGGCACAGAAGGCCCGGTTCAGAATCCAGAGGTTGAAGACTGTGGTGGAAAAGAAATGTTACAGAGAGCAGAGTTTGAAAACTGGGATGCATAAGGATCTTACAGAGAGCAGAGTTCGGAGACAGGGGTGCAGAAGGACTGTTGAGCAGAGGAGACATTGGAGACTGGGGTGCAGAAGAATCGTTCCAGAGAGCAGAGGTTGAAGACTGAGGTGCAAAAAGACTATTACAGAGAGAAGAGATTGGAGATTGGGGTGCAAAGGGCCTGTTACAGACAGCAGAGGGTGGAATCTGGGGTGCAGAATAACTTTTACAGAAAGCAGAGTTTTTAGACAAGGTTGCAGAAAGATCTTATAGAGAGCAGAGATTGTAGACCTAGGTGCAGCAGGACTGTTACACAGAGCAGAGGTTGGAGACTGGGGTGCAGAAGGACTGATACAGAGGGCAGAGATTTTAGGCTGGTTTGCATAAGGATCTAACAGAGAGCAGATGTTGGAGACTGAGGTGTAGAATGATCGTTGCAGAGAGAAGAGTTTGGAGACTGGGGTGCTGAAGGCCTGTTACAGAGAGCAGAGTTTGGAGACTGGGGTTTTTGAAGGATTGTTATAGAGTGCAGAGTTAGGATACTGGGTGGCAGAACTATTTTACAGAGAGCAGAGTTTTTAGACTGAGGTGAAGGAGAACTGTTACAGAGAGCAGTGGTTGGAGACTGGGGTGCAGAGGGATCGTGCAGAGAGAAGAGGTTTGAGACTGAGGTGTACAAGGACTTTTACAGAGAGCAGAGGTTGGAGACTGAGGTGCAGAAGGACTGTTACAGGGAGCAAATTTTGGAGACTGTGTTGCAGAAGGATCTTACATAAAGCAGAGTTTGGAGACTGAGGTGCAAAAGGACTGTTACCGAGAGCAAAGGTTGGAGTCTGGGGTGCAGAAGGATTGTTGCAGAGAGCAAAATTTTCAGACTGAGGTTAACAAGGACTGTTGCAGACAGCAGATTTTGAAGACTGGGGTGCAGAAAGATCGTTACAGAGAGCAGAAGTTGGAGACTGGGGTGCAGAACAACTGCCTCAGAAAGCAGAGGTTGGAGACTGTTGTGCAGAAGGCCTGTTACAGAGAGCAGAGTTCTGAGACTGGGGTGCAGAAGAACTTTTACAGAGAGCAGAGTTTTTTAGACTGGGTTTAATAAAATCTAACAGAGAGCAGAGGTTTTAGACTGAGGTGCAGAAGCACTGTTGCAGAGAGCAGATTTTGGAGACTGCAGTACAGAAGGACTGTTGCAGAGAGCTGAGGTTGGAGACTAGGGTACACAAGGACTTTTGCAGAGAGCAGATGTTGGAGACGATTGTTCAGAAGGACTGTTGCAGAGAGCAGAAGTTGGAGAATGAGGTACAGAAAGACTTTTGCAGAGAGACGAGGTTAGAGACTGAGGTTCAGATGGATGGATAATGAAAGCAGAGGTTTGAGAGTTGCGTGCAAAAGGACCTTTACAGAGAGCAAAGTTTGGAGACTGTGGTACAGAAGGACTACTACAGAGAACAGAGTTTGGAGACTGGGAGCAGAAGGACTGTTGCGGAGTACAGAAGTAGGAGACTGGGGTGCAGCAGGACCATTGCAGAAAGCAGAGGTTGGAAACTGGCGTGGAGAAGGAATATTATAAAGAGCAGATTTTGGAAACTGGGATGTAGAAAGATCTTTCAGAGACCAGAGGTTGGAGACTGAGTTTCAGAAGGATCGTTGCAGAGAAGAGAGGTTGGAGACTTAGGTGAAAAAGGATCATTGCAGTCAGCCAAGTTTCCAGACTGAGATGCAGAAGGACTGTTACACAGAGCAGAGTTTGAAGAATGAGGTGAAGAAGGACAGTTACAGAGACCAGATGTGGGAGACATGGGTGCAAGACTGATACAGAGCAGAAGTTGGAGACTGAAGTACAGAAGGACTGTTTAAGAGAGCAGAGGTTGGAGACTCGGGTGCAGAAGGATTATTGCAGAGAGCAAGTTTTCAGACTGAGGTACAGAAGAACTGTTGAAGAAAGCAGATGTTGGAGATTGGGGTGCACAAGGACTGTTGCAGCGAACAGAGGTTGGAGACTGGGGTGCAGAAGGATTGTTGCAGAGAGCAGAGGTTGGAGACTGATGTGAATTAGGACTGTTACAGAGAGCAGAGATTGGAGACTGGGGTGCAAAAGGATTGTTGCAGAGCAGATTATGGAGACTAGGGTGTAGAAGGACTATTACAGAGAGCAGAGGTTGTAATCTGGGGTGCAGAAGGACTGTTAAAGAGAGCAGAGTTTGGAGACTTGGGTGCAGAAGGCCTGTTACAGAGAGCAGAGGTTGGAGACTGCAGTACAGAAGGACTGTTACAGAGAGCAGATGTTGTTGACTATGGTGCAGAAAGACTGTTGCAGAGAACAGCAATTGGAGACTGAGGTGCATAAGGACCGTTGCTGAGAGAAGAGGTTGGAGACTGATGTGCAGAAGGATTGTTACACAGAGCATATGTTGGAGACTAAGGTGCAGGAGAACTGTTACAGAGAGTAGAGTTTGGATACTTGGGTGCAGAAGGACTGATAGAGAGAGCAGAGATTGGATACTGGGGTACAGAAGGAATGTGCAGAGTGCAGAGTTTAAAACTGGCGTGCAGAAAGACTGTTGCAGAGAGCAGAGGTTTGAGACGGGGTGCAGAAAGACTGTTACAGAGAGCAGAGGTTGAAGCCTGTGGTGCAGAAAGACTGATACAGAAAGCAGAGTTTTGAGACGGGGATGAAGAAAGACCATTACAGAAATCAGAGTTTGGATACAGGTGTCGAGAAGTATCTTACAGGGAGCAGAGGTTTGAGACTGGGGTGTAGAAGGAGTGTTGCAGAGAGCAGAGGTTGGAGACTGGGGTGCAGAAGGACTGTTGCAGAGAGCAGAGGTTAAAGACTGTGGTGCAGAAGGACTGTTACAGAGAGCAGAGTTCTGACACTGGGGTAAAGAAGGATAATTGCAGAGAGCAGAGATTGGAAACTCGTGTGCAGAAGGACTTTTACAGAGAGCAGATTTTGGAGACTGGGGTGCCGGACTGATACAGAAAGCAGATGTTGGAGACTGGGGTGCAGAATTATTGTTGCAGACAGAAGAGGTTGGAGACTTAGTTTCAGAAGGACTGTTGCAGAGAGCAAAATTTGGAGACTTAGGTCCAGATGGACTATTACAGAGAGCAGAGGTTGGAGACTGGGATGCAGAAGGACTGTTGCAGAGAACAGAGTTTGAAGACTGGGTGCAGACTGGTTTGCAGAAGGGTCGTGGAAGAGAGGAGAATTTTCAGTTTAGGTGCAGAAGGACTAATGCAGAGAGCAGATGTTGGAGACTGGAATGCGGAAGGACTGTTGCAGAGAGCAGAGGTTGGAGATTTGTGTTCAGAAGAACTGTTCCAGAGAGGAGATGTTGGAGATTGTGGTGCAGAAAGCCTGTTACAGAGAGCAGAGTTTAGAGAAAGGGTGCAGAAGAACTGTTACAAAGAGCAGATTTTGGAGATTGGTTTGCAAGAGTATCTTCCAGAGAGTAGAGGTTGGATACTGAGGTGCAGATGGAAAATTGCAGAGAGAAGAGGTTGAAGACTGAGGTGCAGAAGAACTGATACAGAAAGCAGAGTTTAGGGACTGGGGTGCAGAAAGACCATTACAGAGAGCAGATTTTTGGGACTGCGGTGCAGAAGAACTGTTACAGAGATCAGAGGTTGGAGACTAGGGTGCAGAAGGACTGTTGTAGAGAGCAGACGTAGGAGACTGGTGTGCAGAAGCATTGTTGCAGAGAGCAGAGGTTGGAGACTGTGGTGCAGAAGGACTGTTACACAGAGCAGAGGTTGGAGACTGGGGTGCAGAAGGACGGTTGCAGAGAACAGAGGTTGACGACTGAGGTGCACAAGGACCGTTGAAGATAGCAGAGGTTGGAGACTGGGGTGCAGAAGGATCTTACATAGAGCAGAGGTTGGAGACTGAAGTGCAGAAGAGCTGTTGTAGATAGAAGACTTAGGAGAATGGGGTGCAGAAGGATTGTTGCAGAGAGCAGAGTTTGGAAACTGGGGTGCCGAAGAACCATTACAGAGAGCTGATATTGGAGACTGGGGTGCAAAAAGACTTTTACAAAGAGCAGAGATTGGAGACTGGGGAGCAGAAGAACTGGTACTGAGAGTAGAGTTTGGACACTGGGGTAAAGAAGCATATTACATCAGTTACCCTTCCGTAACTGATGTGATACAGCAATCTGTATATGGGGTAAAGTTGGGAGTTCATAACCCACTTGAATCAAACTGTGAAAGATGATGTATTAAGAACTGTGTAATGTTTTTTCTTTTTTTTAGGGTTTTTTTTTATTGGTTGTTCAAAACATTACAAAGCTCTTGACATATCATACTTTGAACAATAGTTTCAAGTGAGTTATGCACTCCCAATTTTTACCCCAAATACAGATTGCAGAATCACATAGGTTACACATTCACATTTTTACATAATGCCATACATGGAAATGGAAAGAGACCCTCATTGTTATAAAAAAAACTACATAAAAGAGTTTGTGAGGGGAATTGGAAGAAAAAATAAGGAGAGAAATGAATTACAGTAGATGGGATAGAAAGAGAAGATAGGGGGGAAGGGGATAGTAGAGGATAGGAAAGGTAGCAGAATACATAAGTCACTAGTGTGTAATCTTTTGAACGACCAACAATAAACAAAGAAGCATATTACAGCGAGCACAGTTTGGAGAATGGGGTGAAGAAGGACCTTTGCAGAGAGCAGAATTTGGAGACTGGAGTGCAGAAGGATTGTTACAGAGAACAGAGTTTGGATATTGAGGTGCAGAAGGAGTGTTGCATAGAGCAGAAGTTGGAGATTAGGGTGAAAAAGGACTATTACAGAGAGCAGAATTTGGAGACTGAGGTGTAGAAGGACTGTTACAGAGAGCAGAGGATTGAGACAGGGGTGCAGAAGGAATGATACAGAAAGCAGAGTTTGGAGACTGGGGTACAGGAGGACCATTACAGAGAGAAGAGATTGGAGTCTGCAGTACAGAAAAACTGTTACAGAGAGCAGAGGTTGGAGACTGGGGTGCAGAAGGACTGTTGCAGAGATTAGATGATGAAGATGGGGTTCAGTAGAACTGTAGCAGAGAGCAGACTTTGGAGACTGTGGTGCAGAAGGACTGATACAGAAAGCAGAGTTCAGAGAAGGGGTTGCAGAATGATCTTACAGAGAGCAGAGGTTGGAGACTCGGGTGCAGAAGGACTTTTGCAGAGAGCAGACGTTGGGGACTGGGGTACAGAAGAATCCTTCCAGAGAGCAGAGGTTGGCAACTGGGGTGTAGAAGGACTGTTGCAGAGAGCAGAGGTTGGAGACTGGGGTGCAGAAGGGCTGCTACATAGAACAGAGTTTAGAGACGGGGATGCAGAAATACTGTTGCAGTAAGCAGAGGTTGGAGACTGTGTTGGAGAAGGAATGTTACAGAAAACAGAGTTTGTAAACTGGGGTGCGGAAAGACCAATACAGAGAGCAGAGTTTGGAGACTGCAGTACAGAAGGACTGTTACACAGAGCAGATTTTGGAGACTATGGTGCAGAAGGACTGTTGCAGAGCAGAAGTTGGATACTGGGCTGCAGAAGGACTGTTGCAGAGAGCAGAGGTTGGAGACTGTGGTGAAGAAGAACTGATACAGAAAGCAGATTTTGGAGACTGTGGTGCAGAAGAACCATTACAGAGAGCAGAGGTTAGAGACTGCGGTACAGAAGAACTGTTGTAGAGAACAAGGTTGGAGACTGGGGTGCATAGGGACCATTGCAGTGGGCAGACGTTGGAGACTGCGGTGCAGAAGGAATGTTACAGAGAGCAGATTGTGTAAACTGGGGTGAAGAAGAATCTTAAAGAGAAGAATGTTTGGAGACTTGGGTGCAGAACGATTGTTGCAGACAGAAGATGTTGGAGACTGGTGCAGAAGAATCGTTGCAGAGATTAGATTATGGAGACTGTGGTATTGAAAGACTGTTCTAGAGAGCAGACGTTGGAAACTGGGGTGCAGGAGGACTGTTGCAGAGAGCAGTTGTTTAAGACTGAGGTGCATAAAAACTGATACAGAGAGCAGTGTTTGGAGACTGGGGTGCAGAAGGACTAATACTGAGAGCTGAGTTTGGTGACTGGGGACCAGAACGATCTTACAGAGATAAAATTTTTGAGACTGGGGTGCAGATGGATTGTTGCAAAGAGCAGACTTTGGAGACTGGGGTGCAGAAGGATCGTTAGAGAGAGTAGATTATGAAGACTGGTGTATAGAAGGACTATTCTAGAGAGCAGAGTTTGGAGGCTTGGGTGAAGAAGGACTGTTGCAGAGAGCAGTTGTTGAAGACTGAGGTGTGGAAAAACTGTTACAGATATCAGTGTTTAGAGACTAAGATGCAGAAGGACTGTCGCAGAGAGGAGAGGTTGGATACTGGGTGCAGAATTCTGTGCAGAGTGCAGTGTTTGGAGACTGGGGTGCAGAAAGACTGTAACAGATAATAGAGGTTAGAGACTGCTGTACAGAAGAACTTTTAATGAGAGCAGAGGTTTTAGACAGGTGTGCAGAAGGATCTTACAGAGAGCAGAGGTTGGAGACTGCAGAGCAATAGGACTGATGCAGAGAGCAGAGTCTGGAGAATGGGGTGCAGAAGAATTGTTGCAGAGAGAAGAGGTTGGATACTGAGGTGCAGAAGGCCTGTTACAAAGAGCAGAGCTTGGAGACTGGGGAGCAGATGACATGTAACACACAGCAGAGTTTGGAGACTGAGTGGCATAAGGATCTTACAGAGAGCATAGGTTGGTTACTGAGGTGCCGAAGCACTGTCAGAGAGAGCAGAGGTTGGAAACTGGGGTCCAGAAGGATCCTTTCAGAGAGCAGAGTTTTCAGAACGAGGTTTAGAAAAACTGTTGCAGAGAGCAGATGTAGGGGACTGGGGTGCAGAAGAACTGTTGCAGAAAGCAGAGGTTGGAGACTTGGGTGTAGAAGGATCGTTGCAGAGAACATAGGGTGCAGACTAGGGTGCCGAAGGAGTTTTACAGATCAGAATTTTGAGTCTGGGGTGCAGAAGGACTGTTATAGAAAGCAGAGTTTGGAGACTGGTTATTAGAAGGATCTTACAGAGAGCAGACGTTGGCGACTGAGGTGCAGAAGGACTGTTACAGAGAGTAGATGTTGAAGAATGAGGTGCAGAAAGACTGTTGCAGAGTGCAGAGGTTATAGACTTGGGTGTAGGACTGTTGCAGAGAGCAGAGGTTGAAGTTTGGGGTTCTGAAAGACTGTTGCAGCTAGCAGACGTTAGAGAGTGAAATGCAGAAGGACAGTTACAGAGCACAGGTTGGAGATTGAGTGCAGAAGGATTGATAGAGAAAGCAGAGGTTGGAGAGTGGGGTGCAGAAGGACTGTTACAGGGAGAAGAGTTTGGAAACTGACGTACAAAAGTACTGTTACATTGTCTGATTTTGCTGTCTCATGTCTTCCTTGAGACTCCAGATAATTTGAAGCATATATATCCTGTACTCTTTATCTGACATTCCATCTGTTGCAGCTATTACCTCTTCTAAATTTGAGTTGACCTGCATTGCTTGTGGTCCTTTCTTTTCTTGTCTTTTCATACTGCTCACGTTACTTTCTTTTTGGTGCAACTGTTGTGTTTTTGAAATTTACCCTCTATTCATTTATATTGCTTTTGTATAGTTTGGAAGTCTCCCTTGCTGGGCGGGTAGTGGCTGTGCTCCTCCTCTAATTAGGGTGGTCTGTCTACCACGCTGATCAGTCGAAGGTCTGCCCCCCCTGCAGGCACGGGCGGCTGTTCTGCTCTGACCCCACTCCAATTGTGGTAGCGTAACTACTACGCCCTGGGGTCGTTGGTCTTAATCTGGATGTGGGTGGCGGCTCTTCTGGGTCCCCACTCCAATTGGTGTGACGTGTCTACCACGCTGGTAGGCCTCTAGGCCGGTGGGTCGCAGTTCTGCACAGCCCTCACTCCCAATGGGGGTACCTGACTACCTCTCCAACAGGTTGCTGAGCCCCCTCTGGACCTGGGCGGCGACCCTGCTCCCCCCCCACTCCAACCAGTGTGACGCGACTGCCTCGGTATTATGTGTCCACCACGTTGGCAAGCTAACTGGCCTGTCTTGCCAGTGGGCCGCTGGTCTACCTGCCCTGCTTGCTCAGATGGCAGCTCTGCACAGCCCCCATTCCAAATGAGGTTACTTGGCTACTGTGCCGCTTGTCGCTGGTCCTATAATGAGACAATGAAAGATCACATTGACAAACAAATCCAGGGAGTAAAAGATCAATTTCACAGGGAGATAGAGATAATAAAAACCAAACAAATAAAAATCATAGAAATGCAGGAAACTATAAACCAACTTAAAAACTCAATTGAGAATACTACGAGCAGAGTAGATCTCTTAGAACGAAGAACATCAGACAATGAAGACAAAGTATTTCAACTGAAAAAAAACATAGACAGCTCAGCAAGTCTGCTAAGAAACCATGAGCAGAACATCCAAGAATTATGGGACAATATCAAAAGACCAAATTTAAGAGTCATTAGGATACAGGAAGGCACAGAGCTCCAAACCAAAGAAATAAATAGACTATTCAGTGAAATTATTCGAGAAAACTTCCCAGACTTGAAGAATGAGACAGAATCACAAATCCTAGAAGCCTACAGGACGCCGAATGTGCAAAATCATAAGAGATCCACACCTAGACACATTATAATGAAGATGTCCAACATACAGAATAAGGAGAGAATTTTAAAAGCTGCAAGAGAAAGAAAGCAGATTACATTTAGGGGCAAACCAATCAGGATAACAGCTGATCTCTCAACACAGACCCTGAAAGCTAGAAGATCCTGGAATAACATATTTCAAACACTGAAAGAAAATGGGTTCCAACCAAGAATTGTGTATCCAGCGAAATTAAGCTTCAGGATAGAAGATGAAATTAAAACCTTCCACGAAAAACAAAAGTTAAAAGAATTCGCAGCTAGAAAACCATCTCTTCAAAAAATCCTTGGCAAAACATTACAGAAAGAGGAAATGGAAAATAACATTGAAAACCAACAATGGGAGATAGGACAGGAAAGCGGGGAAAGTAGTCAAAGAGGATAACAAATCAGGTTTAGTAACATCAATAAACAAATATGGCTAGAAGAACAAATCATATCTCAATAATAACCCTAAATGTTAATGGCTTAAACTCACCAATTAAGAGACACAGGCTAGTAGAATGGATCACAAAACAAGACCCAACAATATGCTGCCTACAGGAGACGCATCTGATAGAAAAAGATATTCATAGACTGAAGGTGAAAAGTTGGGAAAAATCATACCACTCATATGGAATGCGGAAACAATTGGGAGTGTCCATAATCTTATCTAATAAAATAGATTTCAAGCCAAAGTTAATCAAAAGGGATAAAGAAGGACACTTCATACTGCTCAAAGGAACCATACACCAACAAGACATAACAATCATAAATATATATGCCCCAAATAATGGTGCAGCTGTGTTCATCAAGCAAACTCCTCTCAAGTTAAAGAGTCTAATAGACCACCATACAATAATCATGGGAGACTTCAACACACCTCTCTCACCACTGGACAGATATTACAAACAAAAGTTAAATAAGGAAACTATAGAACTCATTAACACAATTAACAACCTAGACTTAATTGACATCTATAGACTATACCACCCAAAATCAAGTAGTTACACTTTTTTCTCAGCAGCACATGTAACCTTCTCAAAAATAGACCATATATTATGTCACAGGGCAACTCTTAGACAATATAAAGGGGTAGAGATAATACCATGCATCTTATCTGATCATAATGGAATAAAACTGAAAATCAATGATAAAAGAAGGAAGGAAAAATCAAGCATCACTTGGAGAATGAACAATAGGTTGCTGAATGATCAATGGGTTTTAGAAGACATCAAGGAGGAAATTAAAAACTTCCTAGAGTTAAATGAAAACACAGACACAACATATCGGAATCTATGGGACACATTGAAAGCAGATCTAAAAAAAAAATTCATTGCTTGGAGTTCATTTCTCAAAAAAAGAAAGAAAACAACAAATAAATGATCTCATACTTCATCTCAAAATCCTGGAAAAAGAAGAGCAAAACAACAGCAAAAGAAGTAGAAGGCAAGAAATAATTAAAATCAGAGCTGAAATAAATGAAATTGAAACAAAAGAAACAATTGAAAAAATTCACAAGACTAAAAGTTGGTTCTTTGAAAAAATAAATAAAATTGACAGACCCTTAGCCATGCTAACAAAGAGAAAAAGAGAGAGAACTCAAATTACTAACATACGGGATGAAAAATGTAATATCACAACAGACACTTCAGAAATACAGAAGATAATCAGAAATTATTTTTAATCCTTATACTCCAATAAAATAGAAAATAGTCAAGGAATAGATAAATTCCTTAAGTCTTATGATCTGCCCAGATTGAGTCAAGAGGATATAAACAACCTAAACCGACCAATAACAATAGAGGAAATAGAAGAAACCATCAAAATATTACCAACTAAGAAAACCCCGTGACCGGATGGGTATACAGCAGAGTTTTACAAAACCTTTAAAAAGAAACTAACACCAGTACTTTTGGGAGGGAGAACTACCAAATTCATTCTACGAGGCCAACATCACCATGATTCCAAAACCAGACAAAGACACTTCACTTCAAAGAAAGAAAACTACAGACGAATATCTCTAATGAATCTTGACGCAAAAATTGTCATTAAAATTCTGGTGAATCAGATTCAAATACATATCACAAAAATTATACACCATGAACAAGTAGGATTCATCCCTGGGATGCAAGGCTGGTTCAATATACGGAAATCAATAAATGTTATTCACCACATCAATAGACTTAAAAATATGAACCATATGATCATCTCGATAGATGCAGAAAAGCATTCAACAAAGTACAGCATCCCTTTATGTTCAAAACTCTAGAAAAATTAGGGATAACTAGAACATACCTCAAAATTGTAAAAGCAATCTACGATAAGCCACAGGCCAGCATCATTCTGAATGGAGAAAAATTGAAGGCATTCCCTCTAAGATCTGGTACAAGACAGGGATGCCCTCTCTCACCAATTCTGTTCAACATAGTCCTCAAAACACTGGCCAGAGCAATTAGACAGACAAAATAAATTAAAGGCATAAAAATAGGAAAAGAAGAACTTAAATTATCACTAATTGCAGATGATATGATTCTATACCTAGCAGACCCAAAAGAGTCTACAAAGAAGCTATTTGAGCTAATAAATGAATTCAGCAAAGTGCAGGATATAAGATCAACACACATAAATCAAAGGCATTCCTGTATATCAGCAACAAATCCTCCGAAACGGAAATGAAGACAACTACTTCATTCACAATATCCCCCCCAAAAATAAAATACTTGGGAATCAACCTAACAAAAAAGGTGAAAAATTTATATAATGAAAATTACAGAACCCTAAAGAAAGATATAGAAGAAGACCTTAGAAGATGGAAAAATATACCCTGCTCATGGATAGGCAGAACTAACATCATCAAAATGGCGATATTACCAAAAGTTCTCTATAAGTTCAATGCAATGCCAATCAAAATCCCAACGGCATTTCTTGTAGAAATAGATAAAAGAATCATGAAATTTATATGGAATTATAAAAGACCCAGAATAGCCAAAACAATGCTAAGCAGGAAGTGTGAATCAGGTGGTATAGCGATACCAGACTTCAAACTATACTACAGAGCAATCGTAACAAAAACAGCATGGTACTGGTACCAAAACAGGCGGGTGGACCAATGGTACACAATAGAGGATACAGTAACCAATCCACAAAACTACAACTATCTTATATTTGATAAAGGGGCTAAAAGCATGCAATGGAGGAAGGATAGCGTCTTCAACAAATGGTGCTGGGAAAACTGGAAATCCATTTGCATCAAAATGAATCTGAATCCCTATCTCTCGCCATGCACAAAAGTTAACTCAAAATGGATCAAGGAGCTTGATATTAAATCAGAGACATGGCATCTGATAGAAGAAAAAGTTGGTTATGATCTACATACCGTTGGATCGGGCCCCAAATTCCTAAATAGGACACCCATAGCGCAAGAGTTAACAACTAGAATCAACAATTGGGACTTACTCAAACTAAAAAGTTTTTTCTCAGCAAAAGAAACAATAAGAGAGATAAACAGGAAGCCTACATCCTGGGAACAAATCTTTAATCCACACACTTCAGATAGAGCCCTAATAACCAGAATATCCAAAGAACTCAAAAAATTATACAATAAGATATCGAATAACCCAATCAATAAATGGGCCAAGGACCTAAACAGACACTTCTCAGAGGAGGACATACAATCAATCAATAAGTTCATGAAAAAAATGCTCACTATCGCTAGCAGTCAGAGAAATGCAAATCAAAAATACCCTAAGATACCATCTCACTCCAGTAAGATTGGCAGTCATTAGGAAGTCAAACAACAATAAGTGCTGGAGAAGATGCGGGGAAAAGGGCACTCTTGTTCATTGCTGGTGGGACTGCAAATTGGTGCAGCCAATTTGGAAAGCAGTATGAAGATTTCTTGGAAAGCTGGGAATGGAACCACCATTTGACCCAGCTATTCCCCTTCTGGGTCTATTCCCTAAAGACCTAATAAGAGCATGCTACAGGGACACTGCTACATCGATGTTCATAGCAGCATAATTCACTATAGAAAGATTATGGAATCAGCCTAGATGCCCTTCAATAGATGAATGGATAAAAAAATGTGGCATTTATACACAATAGAGTATTACTCTGCATTAAAAAATGACAAAATCATAGAATTTGGAGTGAAATGGATGGCATTAGAGCAGATTATGCTAAGTGAAGCTAGTCAATCTTTAAAAAACAAATATCAAATGACCCCTTTGATATAAGGGGAGTAAACAAGGTCAGGGTAGGGACGAAGAGCTTGAGAAGAAGATTTACATTAAACAGGGATGAGAGGTGGGAGGGAAAGTGAGTGAGAAGGGAAATCACATGGAAATGGAAGGCGATCCTCAGGGTTATACAAAATTATATATAAGAGGAAAGGAGGGGTAATACAAGATAATATAAAAGGAAGAAATAATTTACAGTAGAAGAGGTAGAGAGAGAAAAGGGGAGGGGAGGGGAGGGGAGGGAGGATAGTAGAGAACAGGAAAGACAGCAGAATACATCAGACACTAGAAAAGCAATATGTCAATCAATGGAAGGGTAACTGATGTGATACAGCAATCTGTATAAGGGGTAATGTTGGGAGTTCATAACCCGCTTGAATCAAACTGTGAAATATGACGTATTAAGAACTATGTAATGTTTTGAACGACCAACAATTAAAAAAAAAGTACTGTTACAAAGAGCATAGGTTTGAGACTGGGGTGAAGAAGGACTGTTGTAGAGAGTAGATGTTGGAGACTGGGTTGCAGTAGGACTGTTGCAGAGAGGAGAGGTTGGAGACTGGGTGCAGTAGGACAATTGCAGAGTGCAGAGGTTGCAGACTGTGGTGGAGAAGGACTGTTACAGAGCAGAGTTTGGAGACTGTGGTGCAGAAGGCCTGTTACAGACAGCAGAGTTTGGAGACTGGGGTGCAGAATAAGTGTTGTAGAGAACAGAGGTTGAAGACTGTGGTGCAGAAAAATCGTTGCAGAGACCAGAGTTTGGAGACTGGAGTACAGAAAGATCATTGCAGAGAGCAGAGGTTGGAGACTGGGGTGCAGTAGAACTCCTATAGAGAGCTGAGTTTTCAGACAAGGTTGCACAAAGATCTTACAGAGAGCAGAGTTGTAGACCGATGTGCAGTAGGACTGTTACAGCAAGCAGAGGTTGGAGACTGGGGTGCAGAAGTATCGTTGTAGAGAACAAAGTTTTCAGACTTAGGTACAGAAGGACTTTTGCAGAGAGCACATGTTGGAGACTGGGGTGCAGAAGGACTGTTGCAGAGAGCAGAGTTTTGGTACTGGGGTGCAGAAGGATCGTTGTAGAGAGCAAAATTTTGAGACTGGAGTGCAGAAGGATTTTTACAGAGAACAGAGGTTGGAGACTGGGATGCAGAAGGCCTATTACAAAGAGCAGAGTTTGGAGCAGGGATTTAGAAGTACATTTACAGAGAGTAGTTTTTGGAGACTGAGGTGCAGAAAGACCATTGCAGAGAGCAGAGGTTTAAGACTGAGGTGCAGAAGCATTGTTACAGAGAGCAGCGGTTGGAGACTGGGTTGCAGAGGGACTGTTGGAGAGAGCAGAGGCTGGACACTGGGGTGTAGAAGGAGTGTTGCGGAGAGAACTGGTTGGAGATTGGGGTGCAGAAGGACTGTTGCAGGAAGCAGAGTTTGGAGACTGGGTTACAGTAGGAATGTTACAGAGGCAGAGGTTGGAGGTTTGGTGCAGAAGGACTGTAGCAGAGAGCAGATGTTGGAGACTTGGGTGCAGAAGGACTGTTGCCGAGTGCAGGGTTTGTAGACTGAGGTGCAGAAGCACTGTTACAGAGAGCAGAGGTTGGAGAATAGGGTGCAAAAGGCCTGTTACAGAGAGCAGAGGTTGGAGACTGGGGTGCAGAAGGACTGTTACAGAAAGCAGGTTTTGGAGACAGGGTTACAGAAGGATCATTGCAAAGAACATAGTTTTCAGACTGAGGTGCAGAAGGACTGTTGCAGAGAGCAGAGTTTGGAGACTGAGTTGCAGAAGGACTGGTACAGAGAGCAGAGGTTGGAGACTGAGGTCCAGAAGGATTGTTAGGGAGATAAGTTGGTGGAGACTGGGGTGCAGAAGGACAGTTACAGAGAGCACAGATGGAGACTGGGGTGCAGAAGAAATGTTGCAGAGAGCAGAAGTTGGAGACTGGGGTGCAGAAGGACTGTTACTGAGAGCAGAGGTTAGAGACTGGGGTGAAGAAGAACTGATAAAGAAACCTGACATTGGAGACTGGGGTTCAGGAGGATTATTACAGAGAGCAGAGTTTTGAGACTGCGGTACAGAAGGACTGTTACAGAGAGCAGAATTTAGAGACTGAGGTGCAGAAGGAGTGTTGCAGAGAGTAGAGGTTTGAGACTTTGGTGCAGGAGGACAGTGGCAGAGAGCAGAGTTTGGAGACTGAGATTAAGAAGGACTGTTACCGAGAGCACAGGTTGGAGACTGGGGTGCTGAAGTACTGATACAGAAAGCAGATGTTGGAGACTGGGGTGCAGAAGGACCGTTACAGAGAGCAGATTTTGGAGACTACACTACATGAGGAGTGTTACAGAGAACAGAGGTTGGAGAAGGGGTGCGGAAGGTCTGTTACAGAGGGCAGAGTTTACAGACTTGGTTGCAGAATGACCTTTCAGAGAGCAGATTTTGGAGACTGCAGTACAGAAGGACTTTTACAGAGAGCAGAGGTTGTAGACTGGGGTGGAGAAAAACTTTTTTAGAGAGCAAATATCAGAGTCTGTGTTGAAAAAAGACTGTTGGAGAGAGCAGAGGATAAATACTGGAGTGTAGAAGTACTGTTGCAGAGAGCAGAGTTTTCAGTCTGAGTTGCAGAAGGACTGTTTCAGCGGGCACAGTTTGGAGACTGTGGTGGAAAACGACGGATACAGAAAGCATAGGTTGGATACTGGGGTGCATAAGTACCCTAACAAAGAACAAAGGTTGGAGACTGAGGTACAGAAGGACTGTTACAGAGAGTAGAGTTTGGATACTGGGGTGCAGAAAAACTGTTTTAGAGAACAGAGGTTGGAGACTGGGGTGCAAAATGATCGTTTCAGAGAGCAGAGTTGTCAGACTGAGGTGCAGAAAGACTGTTGCAGGGAGCAGATGTTGGAGACTGGGGTGCAGAAGGACTTTCGCAGAGAACAGAGGTTGGAAACTGGGGTGCAAAAGGATTGTTGTAGAGAGCAGAATTTTTATACTGGGGTGCAGAGGGATCATTTCAGAGAGCAGAGGTTGGAAACTGGGGTGCAGAAAGACTGTTGCAGAGAGCAGACGTTGGAAACTGGTGTACAGAAAGATCGTTGCAGAAAGCAGAGATTTTAGACTGGGTTGCAGAAGGACTGTTGCAGAGAGTAGAGTTTCGAGACTGAGGTGCAGAAGGATCATTGCAGAGAGCAGAGGTTGGAGACTGGGGTGCAGTAGAACTCCTACAGAGAGCAGAATTTTTAGACAAGGTTGCACAAGGATCTTACAGAGAGCAGAGTTGTAGACCGATGTGCAGCAGGAATGTTACAGAGAGCAGAGGTTGGAGACTGGGGTGCAGAAATATCGTTGTAGAGAACAGAGTTTTCAGACTGAGGTGCAGAAGGACTTTTGCAGAGAGCACATGTTGGAGACTGGGGTGCAGAAGGACTGTTGCAAAGAGCAGAGTTTGGGGAGTGGGTTGCACAAGGATCGTTGTAGAGAGCAAAATTTTGAGACTGGGGTGCAGAAGGATTGTTATAGAGAACAGAGGTTGGAGACTGGGGTGCAGAAGGCCTATTATGGAGAGCAGAGTTTGGAGAAGGGATTCAGAAGTACATTTACAAAGTGTAGTATTTGGAGACAGGTGCAGAAGGACCGTTGCAGAGAGCAGAGGTTGAAGACTGAGATGCAGAAGGATTGTTACAGAGAGCAGAGGTTGGAGACTGGGTTGCAGACGTTCTGTTGCAGAGAGCAGAGACTGGACACTGGGGTGTAGAAGGACTGTGGCGGAGAGCACAGATTAGAGATTGGGATGCAGAAAGACTGTTGCAAAGAGCAGAGTTTCGAGACTGGGTTACAGAGGCAGAGGTTGGTGATTTCGTGCAGAAAAACTTTTGCAGAGAGCAGATGTTGGAGACTGGGGTGCAGAAGGACTTTTAAATAGAGAAGAGTTTGTAGACTGAGATGCAGAAAGACTATTACAGAGAGCAGAGGTTGGAAATTGTGGTGAAGATGGACTGATACAGTAAGCAGAGATTGGAGACTGGGGTGCAGAAGAACTATTACAGAGAGCAGAGTTTGGAGACTGGGGTGCAGAATACCTGTAAGAGAGAAGAGGTTGGAGACTTCTGTGCAGAAGAATTGTTACAGGTAGCACAGTTTGGAGACTGGGGTGCAGAAGGATCGTTGAAGTGATCAGAGGTTTCAGACTGAGGCTTAGATGTACTGATACAGAGAGCAGAGGTTGGAGTCTGAGGTGCAGAAGGACTGTTAGAGAACATAGTTTGGAGATTGGTGTGCAGACAAACCGTTTCAGAGAGCAGAGATTGGAGACTCAGGTGCAGAAGGATTGTTACAGAGAGAAGAGGTAGGATAGTGGTGTGCAAAAGGAGTGATCCAGAGAGGATATGTTAGAGAATGGGGTTCAGAAGGCCTGTTACAGTGAGCAGCGGCTGGATACTGAGGTGCTGAAGGATCATTTCAGAGAGCAGATATTGGAGACTGAGGTGCAGAAGGACTGTTACAGAGAGGAGCGGTTGGAGAGTGGGGTTTAGAAAAATTCTTACAGAGAGCAGAGGATGGAGACTGGGGTGCAGAAAGAGTGTTACAGAGAGCAGAGGATGGAGACTGGTGTGCAGAAGGAGTGGTACAGTGAGCAGAGTTTGTAGATTGGTGTCCAGAAGAACTGTTAAAGAGAGCATAGGTTGGAGACTGAGATGCAGAAAGATTGTTACAGAGAGCAGAGTTTTGACACTGATGTTCAGAAGGACTGTTACAGAGAGCAGAGCTTGGAGACTTGTGTGTAGAAGTATCATTGCAGAGAACAGAGGTTTGAGACTGAGGTGCAGAAGGATCCTTGCAGAGAGCTGAGGTTGGAGACTGTGGTGAAAAAGGACTGTTGCAGGGAGCAGAGGTCGGGGAATGGGATGAAGAAAGACTGTTGCAGAGAGCAGAGTTTTGAGACTGATGTGCAGAAGGACTGTTTCAGAGAGTAGAGTTATGAGACTGGGGTGAGGAAGGACTGATACAGAAAGGAGACTTTGAAAACTGGGGTGCATAAGGACCGTTACAGAGAGCAGAGGTTTGAGACTGCAGTACATAAGGACTGTTACAGAGAGTGGAGATTGGAGACTAGTGTACAGAAGGACTGTGGCAGAGAATCAGATGGTGGACACTGTGGTGCAGAAGGACTGTTACAGAGAGCAGATCTCGGAGACTGGAGAGCAGACGGAGTTTTGCAGAGGATCGTGGTATTAGACTGGGGTTAGGAAAGAATGTTACAGAGAGCAGAGTTTTGAAACTGGAGTGCAGAAGGATCTTACAGAGAGAGAGGTTGGAGACTGTGGTGCAGAAAGACTGTTGCCGAGAGCAGACAGGGGTCCAGAAAAATCGTTGCAGAGAGCAGAGTTTGGAGACTGGGATGCAGAAGCACTGTTGCAGAGAGCAGATGATGGAGACTGGGGTGCAGAAGGACTGTTGCAGAGAGCAGATTTTAGATACTGGGATGCAGAAGGACTTTTACACAGAGCATAGTTTAGAGACTGAGGTGCAGAAGGACTGTTACAGAGAGCAGACTTAGGAGACTGGGGTGCAGAAAGACTGTTACAGATAGCAGATGTTGTAGACTGGTGTGGAGAAGAATCGTTGCAGAGAGAAGAGTTTGGAGACTGGGTTGGAGAAGGCCTGTTAAAGAGACCAGAGTTTAAAGACTGGGTTTCAGAAGGATCTTACAGAGAGCAGAGTTGGGAGACTGAGTTGCAGAAGGACTGTTAGAGAGAGGAGATGTAGGAGACTGGGGTGCAGAAGGGTCGTTGCAGAGGGCAGAGTTTTAAGACTGACGTGCAGAAGAACTGTTGCAGAGAGCAGATGTTGGAGACTTGGGTGCAGAAGGACTGTTGCTGAGAGCAGATATTTGTAACTAGGTTGCAGAAGGACTGTTATAGAGAGAAAAGGTTGGGGACTGGGGTACAGATGGACTGTTGCAGAGAGCAGATGTTGGAGAATGAGGTGCGGAAGTTCTGTTACAGAGAGCAGAGTTTGGAAACTCAGGTGCAGTAGGACTATTAAAGAGTCCAGAGGTTTGATACAGGGGTGCAAAAGAATCTTACAGAGAGCAGAATTTTGACACTGAGGTGCAGAAGGACTGTTTCAGAAACCAGAGGTTGGAGACTAGAGTGCAGTAGGATCATTGCAGAGAGCAGAGTTTGGAGACTGGTGTAATGAAGGATTGTTGCAGAGAGCAGAGGTTGGAGACTGTGGTGCAGAAGGCCTGCTACAGAGAGCAGAGTTTGGAGACTGCCGTGCAGAAGGCCTGTAAGAGAGAGGAGGGTTTGGAGACTGTTTTGCAGAAAGACTGTTATAGAGAGCAGAGTTTGGATACTTGGTTGCTGAAGGAAATTACAGAGAGCAGAGGTTGGAGACTGACGTTCAGGTGGACTGTTACAGAGAGCAGTGTTTGGAGACTGGGGTGCAGAATGATCATGCAGAGAACAGAGGTGTCAGACTGAGGTGCAGAAGTACTATTACAGAGAGCAGAGTTTGGAGACTGGGTTACTGAAGGAACTTACAGAGAGCAGAGTTTGGAGACTGACGTTCAGGTAGACTGTTACAGAGAGCAGTCGTTGGAGACTGGGGTGCAGAATGATCGTGCAGAGAACAGAGGTGTCAGAGTGAGGTGCAGAAGTACTGTTACAGAGAGCAGAGGTTGGAGAATGAGGTGTAGAAGGACTGTTACAGAGAGCAGAGTTTGGAGACTGAGGTGCAGAAAGACTGTTACAGAAAGTAGAGGTTGGAAATTGGGGTGCAGAAAGACCGTTACAGAGTCCAGAGTTTGGAGACTGTGGTATAGAAAAATTCTTACAGAAAGCAGAGGTTGGAGACTGGGGTGCAGATGAAATGTTACAGAGAGCACAGGTTGAAGACTGAGGTGCAGAAGATAGATACAAAGAGCAGAGTTTTGAGACTGGGGTTAGGAATGACTGATAGAGAAAGCAGATTTTGGAGATTGAGGTGCAGAAAGACCGTTCTGGAGAGCAAAGGTTTGAGACTGCGGTACAGAAGGACTGTTACAGAGAGCAGAGGTTCGATACTGGTGTTTAGATAGACGGTTACAGAGGACAGAGGTTGGAGTCTGGGGTGCCCACCCTCGCAGATGCAGAGGTTGGAGACTGTGATGGAGAAGAAATGTTTGAGAGAGCAGATTTTGTAAACTGGAGTGCAGAAAGATCTTACAGAGAGCAGAGGTTGGAAACTGTGGTGCAGAAGGACTGTTGCAGAGAGCAGAGGTTGGAGACTGGAAGCAGAAGGACTGTTATAGGAAGTACAGTTTGGAAATTGGGATGCAGAAGGACCGTTAAGGAGAGCAGAGTTAGGAGACTGCAGTATAAGACTGTTACCGAGAGAAGAGGTTGGAGACTGGGGTGCAGAAGGACTCTTACATAGAGCACAGATTGGAGACTGAGGTGCAGAAGGATAGATACAGAGAAAAGAGGTTGGAGACTGGGGTTCCGAAAGACTGATACAGAAAGCAGAGGTTGGAGACTGGGGTGTGGAGAACTGTTGCAGAGAGCAGATATTTGTAACTAGGTTGCAGAAGGACTGCTATAGAGAGAAAAGGTTGGAGACTGGGGTGCAGAAGGACTGTTGCAGAGAGCAGATGTTGGAGAATGAGGTGCGGAAGTTCTGTTACAGAGAGCAGAGGTTGGAAACTCAGGTGCAGAAGGACTATTTAAGAGTCCAGGTGTTTGATACAGGGGTGCAAAAGAATCTTACAGAGAGCAGAATTTTGACACTGAGGTGCAGAAGGACTGTTTCAGAAACCAGAGGTTGGAGAATAGGGTGCAGTAGGATCATTGCAAAGAGCAGAGTTTGGGAGACTGGGGTGCTGAAGGATTGTTGCAGAGAGCAGAGGTTGGAAACTGTGGTGCAGAAGGCCTGCTACAGAGAGCAGAGTTTGGAGACTGGCGTGCAGAAAGCCTGTAAGAGAGAGGAGGGTTTGGAGACTGTGTTTCAGAAAGACTGTTATAGAGAGCAGAGTTTGGATACCGGGTTGCTGAAGGAACTTACAGAGAGCAGAGGTTGGAGACTGACGTTCATGTGGACTGTTACAGAGAGCAGTGTTTGGAGACTGGGGTGCAGAATGATCATGCAGAGAACAGAGGTGTCAGACTGAGGTGCAGAAGTACTGTTACAGAGAGAAGAGTTTGGAGACTGAGGTGTAGAAGGACTGTTACAGAGAGCAGAGTTTGGAGACTGAGGTGCAGAAAGACTGTTACAGAAAGCAGAGGTTGGAAATTGGGGTGCAGAAGGACCGTTACAGAGACCAGAGTTTGGAGACTGTGGTATAGAAAAATTCTTACAGAAAGCAGAGGTTGGAGACAGGGGTGCAGATGGAATGTTACAGAGAGCACAGGTTGGAGACAGAAGTGCAGAAGGATAGATACAGAGAGCAGAGTTTTGAGACTGGGGTTCAGAATGACTGATATAGAAAGCAGATTTTGGAGATTGGGGTGCAAAAAGACCATTCTGGAGAGCAAAGGTTTGAGACTGCGGTACAGAAGAACTGTTACAGAGAGTTGAGGTTCGATACTGGTGTTTAGATAGACTGTTACAGAGGACAGAGGTTGGAGACTGGGGTGCCCTCCCTCGCAGAAAGCAGAGGTTGGAGACTGAGAGCAGAAGGACTGTTATATGAAGTACAGTTTGGAAACTGGGATGCAGAAGGACCGTTAAGGAGAGCAGAGTTAGGAGACTGTGGTATAAGACTGTTACCGAGAGAAGAGGTTGGAGACTGGGGTGCAGAAGGACTCTTACATAGAGCACAGGTTTGAGACTGAGGTGCAGAAGGATAGATACAGAGAACAGAGGTTGGAGACTGGGGTTCAGACAGACTGATATAGAAAGCAGAGGTTGAAGACTGGGGTGTGGAAGGACTGTTGCAAAGAGCAGATGATGGAGAATGAGGTGCGGAAGTTCTGTTACAGAGAGCAGAGTTTGGAAACTCAGGGTGCAGAAGGACTATTTAAGAGTCCAGAAGTTTGATACAGGGGTGCAAAAGGATCTTACAGAGACTGTTGCAGAGAGCAGACGTTGGAGACTGGGGTCCAGAAGGATCGTTGCAGAGAGCACAGTTTTGAGACTGGGGTGCAGAAGGACTGTTCCAGAGTGCAGGTGTTGGAACCTGGGGTCAGAAGGACTGTGGCAGAGAGCAGATTTTAGAGACTGGGTTGCAGAAGGACTTACAAGAGCAGAGGTTGGAGACTGAAGTGCAGAAGTACTGTTACATAGAGCAATGTTTGGAGACTGCGGTTCAGAGGACTGTTACAGAGAGCAGAGTTTGGAGCCTGGGGTTTAGATGGATCTTACAGAGTTTTGAGATTGGGGTCCAAAAGAACTGTTGCAGAGAGAAGATTCTGGAGACTGTGGTGGAGAAGAATTGTTGCAGAGAGAAGAGGTTGGAGGACTGGGGTGCAGAAGGCCTATCACAGAGAGTGGAGTTTGGAGACTGCGTGGCAGAAGTAATGTTACAGAGAGCAGAGTTTGGAGACTGTTGTGCAGAAGGACTGTTACAGAGTGCAGAGTTTAAAGACTGGGTTTTAGAAGGATCTTACGAAGAGCAGAGTTGGGAGAATGAGGTGCAGAAGGACTGTTACAGAGAGCAGATGTAGGAGACTCTGGTGCAGAAGGGTCCTTGCAGTGAGCAGACTTTTCAGAGTGAGGTGCAAAAGGACTGTTGCAGAGAGCAGATATTCGAGACTGGGGTGTAGGAGGACTGTTGCAGAGAGCAGAGGTTAGAGACTTTGGTGAAGAAGAATCGTTGCAGAGAGCAGAGGTTGGAGACCGGTTGGCAGAAGCACTGTTACAGAGAGAAGAGTTTTAAACTGGGTTGCAGAAGGATCTTCCAGAGAGCAGAGGTTGCAGACAGTGTTGCAGAAGGATTGTTACAGAGAGCAGAGCTTGGAGACTGTGGTCCAGAAGGACTCTTGCAGAGAGCAGACGTTGGAGACTGGGGTTCACAAAGATCGGTGCAGAAAGCAGATTTGGAGACAGGGGTCTAGAAGGACTGTTGCAGAGAGCAGATGTTGGAGACTGGGGTGCAGACAGACTGTTGCAGAGAGCAGAGGTTGGAGTGTGGGGTTCAGAAAGACTGTTGCAGAGAGCAGAGTTTGGAGAATGAGGTGCAGAAAAAACTGTTACAGAGAGCAGAGGTTGGAGACTGGGGTGCAGAAGTACTGTTACAGAGAGCAGACGTTAGAGACTGGGGTTCAGATGGATGTTACAGAGAGCAGATTTTGGAGACTGTGGTGAAAGGGGACTGTTGCGGAGAGCAGACGTTGGAGACTGGTGTGAAGAAGAATCCTTGCAGAGAGAAGTGTTTGGAGACTTGGGTGCAGAACGCCTGTTACAGAGAGCAGTGGTTGGAGACTGGGTTGCAAAAGTCCTGTTGCAGAGAGCAGAGGTTGGAGACTGTTGTGTAGAAGGATGATTACTGAGTGCAGAGTTTAAAGACTGGGTTGCAGAAGGATCTTACAGAGAGCAGTGTTGGGATACTGAGGTGCAGAAAGTTCGTTGCATACAGCAGAGTTTTTCTACTTAAGTGCAGAATGACTGTTGCAGAGAGCAGATATTGGAGACTGGGGTGCAGAAGGAGTGTTGCAGAGAGCAGACATTTGATACTGGTGTTAAGAAGGATCGTTTCAGAGAGCAGAGGTTGGAGACTGGTGTGCAGAAGGATTGTTAAAGAGAGTAGAGTTTGGAGACTGGGTTTTAGAATGATGCTACAGAGAGCAGAGTTTGCAGATTGAAGTGCAGAAGGGCTGTTACAGAGAGTAGAGGTTGGAGACTGAGGTGCAGAAGGACCGTTGCAGAGAACAGAGTTTGGAGACTTAGGTGCAGAAGGATAGCTACAGAGAACAGCGGTTGGAGACAGCGGTTAAGACAGACTGATACAGAAAGCAGAGGTTGGAGACTGGGGAGTAGAAGGACTGTTACAAAGAGCACAGGTTGGAGACTGCGGTACAGAAGGACCAGATGTCGGAGACTGGGGAGCAGAAGGACTATTGCAGAGGACAGAGTTTAGACACTGGGGTCGAGAAGGAATGTTATAGAGTGCAGAGTATGGAATCTGGAGTGCACAAGAATCTAAAAAAGAGCAGAGGTTGGAGACTGTGGTGCAGAAGGACTGTGAAAGAGAGTAGATGTTGGAGACTGGGTTCCAGATGGAGCGTTGCAGATAGCAGAGTTTGGAGACTGGTGTGCAGAAGGACTGTTGTAGAGAGCAGAGGTTGGAGACTGAGGTGCAGAAGGACTGTTACAGATAGCAGAGTTTGGGGTGCAAAAGGACTGTTGCAGAGAGCAGATGTTAGAGACTGGGGTGGAGAAGAATCATTGCAGAGAGAAGAGGTTGGAGACTGGGGTGCAGAAGGCATGTTCCAGAGAGCAGAGGTTGGAGACTGGGTTGCAGAAGGATGTTAAAGAGAGCAGAGTTGGGATACTGAGGTGCAGAAGGACTGTAACAGAGAGTAGACGTAGGAGACTGGGATGTAGAAGGGTCGTTTCAGAGAGCAGAGTTTTCAGACTGAGGTGCATAAGGATCTACAGAGAGCAGAGGTTCGAGACTAGGGTGCAGAAGCACTGTTGCCAAGAGCAGAGTCTGGAGACTGGGTTGCAGAATGGTCTTTCAAAGAGCAGAGTTAGGAGACTGAGGTGCAGAAGGATCATTGCAGAGAGCACAGATTTCAGACTGAGTTGAAGAAGGACTGTAGCAGAGAGCAGATATTGAAAACTGGGATGCAGAAGGACCGTTGCAGAGAGCAGAGTTTAAAGACTGGGTGAAGGAGTGTCGTTGCAGTGAGCAGAGTTTTCAAACTGAGGTGCATAAGGACTTTTGCAGAGAGCAGAATTTGGAGATTGGGTACAGCAGGATTGTTGCAGAGTGCAGAGGTTGGAGACTTTGGTGAGGAAAGATCTTTGATGAGAGCAGAGTTTGGAGAGCAGTGTGCAAAAGCACTGTTACAGAGAGCAGAGTTTGGAGACTGGGTTTCAGAAGGATATTACAGAGAGCAGAGGTTGCAGACAGGGGTTTAGAAGGATTGCTACAGAGAGCAGAGTTTGAAGACTTTGGTGCAGAAGGACTGTTACAGAGAGCATAGTTTGGAGTCTGAGGTGTAGAATGACTGTTACAGAGAGCAGAGTTTGGAGACTTATGTGCAGAAAGACTGTTACAGGAAGCAGAGTTTGGAAATTAGGGTGAAGAAGGACCGTTAAGGAGAACAGAGTTTGGAAACTGCGGTATAGGACTGTTTCAGAGAGCAGAGGTGAGACTGGGGTGCCGCAGGACCCTCAAAGAAAGCAGAGGTTACAGACTGTGGTGGAGAAGGAATGTTAGAGAGAGCAGATTTTGGAAACTGGCGTGCAGAAAGATGTTACAGAGAGAAGAGTTTGGAGACTGTGGTTCAGAAGGACTGTTACAGAAAGCACACGTTGGAGCCTGGGGTCCAGAAGGATCGTTGGAGAGGGCAGAGTTTGGACTGGAGTTAGAATGACTGTTGCAGAGAGCAGATGTTGGAGACTGGGGTGCAAAGGAGTTTTGCAGAGAGAAGAGGTTGGAGAATGGGGTGCAGAAGGATTGTTGCAGAGAGCAGAGGTTGAAGACTGAGGTGCAGAAGGACTGTTACAGAGAGCAGAGGTTGGAGACTGGGGTTCAGAAGGACTGTTGCAGAGAGCAGAGGTTGTCAACTGTGGTGCAAAAAGACTGTTGCAGAGAGCAGAGGTTTTAGACTGGTGTGGAGAAGAATCGTTGTAGAGAGAAGAATTTGGAGACTTGGGTGCAGAAGGTCTGTTACAGAGAGCAGTGGTTTGAGACTGGGTTGATGAAAGATCTTACAGAGAGCAGAGATTGGAGACTGAGGTGCAGGGGGACAGTTACCGAGAGCAGTGGTTGGAGACTGGGGTGCAGAAGAATCGTGCAGAGAGCCAGAATTTTCAGACTGAGGTGCAGAAGGACTGTTACAGAGAGCATAGGTTGGAGACTGAGGTGTAGAAGGACTGTTACAGAGATCAGAGTTTGGAGACTTAGGTGCAGAAGGACTGTTACAGGAAGCAGATTTTGGAGAATTGGTGTTCAGAAGGACCGTTAAAGAGAGCAGAGTTTCGAGACTGCTCTATAGGACTGTTACGGAGAGCAGAGGTTACAGACTGGTGTGCAGAAAGACTCTTACATAGAGCACAGGTTGAGACTGAGGTGCAGAAGGATAGATACAGAGAACAGAGGTTGGAGACTGGGGTTCAGACAGACTGATACACAAAGTAGAGTTTGGAGACTGGGGTGAAGAAAGACTGTTACAGAGAGCAGATTTTGGAGACTGGGTTGATGAAGGACTGTTACATAGAGAAGACGTTGGAGACTGGGGTGAAGAATTATGATACAGAAAGCTGAGTTGGGAGACTCGGGTGCAGAAGGACCATTACAGAGAGCAGAGGTTGGAGACTGGCGTGCACAAGGACTGTTTCAGAGAGCAGAGTTTGGATACTGGAATGCAGAAGGCCTGCTACAGAGAGCAGAGGTTGGAGACTAGGTTGCAGAAGGATTTTAGAGGGCCGAGGTTTGGGATTGAGGTGCAGGACGACTGTTATAGAGAGCAGTGGTTGAAAATTATGCAGAGAGCAGAGGTTTCAGACAGAGGTTCAGAAATACTGTTACAAAGAGCAGACGTTGGAGACTGAGGTGCAGAAGGACAGTTACAGAGAGCAGAGTTTGGTGACTGAGGTGCAGAAGGAGTGTTACAGAAATCAGAAGTTGGAAATTGGGGTGCAGAGGGACCGTTACAGAGAGCAGAGGTTGGAGACTGAGGTGCAAAAAGACTGTTACAGAGAGCAGAGGTTGGAGACTGGGATTCAGAAGGCCTGTTACGGAGAGCAGAGTGTGGAGAAGGGCCCTAGAATGACTGTTACAGATCACAGAGTTTGGAGACTGGGTTGAAGAAGGATCTAATAGAGAGCAGATGTTGGGGACCCAGGTGCAGAAGGACTGTTACAGAGAGTAGAGGTTGGAGACTGAAGTACAAAAGGATCGTAGCAGAGAACAGCGTTTTAAAAGTGAGGTGCAGAAGGACTGTTGCAGAGAGCAGATGTTGCATACTGGGGTGCAGAAGGTGTATTGCAGAGAGTAGATGTTGGTAACTAGGGTGCAGAAGGACGTTACAGAATGCAGAGTTTAACGACTGGATTGCAGAAAAATCAAACAGAGAGTACAGTTGGGAGACTGAGGTGCAGAAGGACTCTTACAGAGAGCAGAGGGAGGAGACTTCGGTGCAGAAGGGTCGTTGCAGAGAGCAGAGTTTTCTGACTGAGGTGCAGAATGACTGTTTAAGAGAGCAGATGTTGAAGACTGGGGTGCAGAAGGTCTTTTGCAGAGAGCAGATGTTGGTAACTAGGGTGCAGAAGGACTGTTGTAGATAGCAGAGGTTGGAGACTGGGGTGCAGAAGGACTGTTGCAGAGAGCAGAGGTTGGAGACTGGGGTGTAGAAGGCTTCTTATAGAAAACAGTCTTTGGAGACTGGGGTGCAAAAGGCCTGTTACACAGAGGAGAGTTGGGAGAAGTTGTGCAGAAGAACTGTTAGAGAGTGCAGAGTTGGGAGATTGGGTTGCAGAACGATCTTACAGAGAGTAGATGTTGGAGACTGAGGTGTAGAATGATCGTCACAGAGAGAAGAGTTTGGAGACTGGGGTGCAGAAGGCCTGTTACAGAGAGCAGAGTTTGGAGACTGGGGTGCAGAAGGCCTGTTAAAGAGAGCAGAGGTAGAAGACTGGGCATGCAGAAGGGACTGTTATAGAGAGCAGAGTTAGGAGACAGGGTGGCAAAAGGATCTTACAGAGAGCATAGTTTGGAGACTGAGGTGAAGGAGGACTGTTACAGAGAGCAGTGGTTGGAGACTGGGGTTCAGAAGGATCCTGGCAGAGAGAAGAGGGTTCAGACTGAGGTGTAGATCGAGTGTTACAGAGAGAAGAGGTTGGAGACTGAGGTGCAGAAGGACTGTTACAGTTACTAAATTTTGAGACTGTGTTGCAGAAGGATCTTATATAGAGCAGACTTTGGAGACTGAGGTGCAGAAGAACTGTTACAGAGAGCAGATGTTTAGTCTTGGGTGCAGAAGGATTGTTGCAGAGAGCAAAATTTTCAGACTGAGGTGCAGAAGGACTTTTGTAGAGAGCAGATGTTGGAGACTGGGGTGCAGAAGGTTCGTTGCAGAGAGCAGAAGTTGGAGACTGCAGTACAGAAGGACTGTTCCAGAGAACAGAGGTTGGAGACTAGGGTACACAAGGACTTTTTCAGAGAGCAGATCTTGGATACTGTTGTTCAGAAGGACTGTTTCAGAGAGCAGAAATTGTAGAATGGGGTGCAGAAGACTTTGGAGAGAGCAGAGGTTGGAGACTGAGGTGCAGAAAGACGGAGAAAGAAAGCTGAGGTTATAAACTGGCGTGCAAAAGGACCTTTACAAAGAGCAGAGTTTGGAGACTGCAGTACAGAAGGACTGTTACAGAGAGCAGAGTTTTGAGACTGGAGAGCAGAAGGAGTGTTGCAGAGTACAGAGGTTGGAGACTGGGATGTAGCAGGACCGTTTCAGAAAGCAGAGGTTTGAGACTGGCGTGGAGAAGGAATATTACAGAGAGCAGAGTTTGGAAACTGGGGTCAGAAGGATCTTTCAGACTGCAGAGGTTGGAGACTGGGGTGCAGAAGGATCGTGGCAGAGAGCAGAGTATGAACACTGGGGTGCAGAAGGACTGATGCAGAGAGTAGATGTTGGAGATTGGGGTGCAGAAGGACTGTTTAGAGAGCAGATGTTGGACACTGGGGTGCAGAAGGACTCTTTCATAGAGCAGAGGTTGAAGACTGAGGGGGAGAAGGACTGTTACAGAGAGCAGCGTTTGGAGACTTGGCTGCAGATGGACTGTTACACAGAGCACAAGTTGCAGACTGGGGAGCAGAAGGAAATTTGCAGACAGCAGAGTTTGGAGACTGGGGTTCATAAGGACTGTTGCAGATAGCAATGTTTGGATATGAGGTACAGAAAAACTGTTACAGAGAGTAGAGATTGTATACTGGGGTGCAGAAGGACTGATACAGAAAGCAGAGGTTAGAGACTGGGGTGCAGAAAGACCATTACAGAGAGAAGAGTTTGGAGACTGCGGTACAGAAGGATTGTTACAAAGAGTAGGGGTTGGCGACTGGGGTGCAGAATGAGTGTTGAAAGAACAGAGTTTTGAGAAAGAGGTGCAGAAGGACTGTTCCAGAGAGCAGTGTTTTTAGACAAGGTTGCAGAAGGATCTTAAAGAGAGCAGAGTTTGTAGACCGAGGTACAGCAGGACTGTTACAGAATTGCAGAGGTTGGAGACTGGGTGCAGAAGGATTGCTATAGAGAACAGACTTTTGAGACTGGGGTGCATAAGGCCTGTTGCACACACCAGAGGTTGGAGACTTGGGTGTAGAAGGACTGTTGCAGAAACCAGAAGTTGGAATCTGGTGTGCTGACGGACTGTTGCAGAGAGCAGATGTAGGAGACTTAGATGCAGAAGGACTGTTACAAAGAGCAGATGTTTGCGACTGGCGTGCAAAACGACTGATACAGAGACCAGAGTTTGAAAACTGGGGTGCAGAAGGCCGGTTACAGAGAGCAGAGGTTGGAGACTGGGGTGCAGAAGGGCTGTTACAGAGTGCAGAGTTTGGAGACTGGGTTGCAGAATTATCTTACGTAGAGCAGAGTTTGGAGTCTGAGGTGCAAAAGGACTTTTACATAGAGCAGAGTTTGGAGACTTGTATGCAGAAGGATTGTTGCAGAGAGTAGATTTTGGACACTGGGGTGCAGAAGGACTGTTACACAGAGCAGAGGTTGAAGACTGAGGTGAAGAAGGACTGTTACAGAGAGCATATGTAGGAGACAGATGTACAAGACTGATACAGAGCAGAAGTTGGAGACTCAGGTGCAGAAGGACCGTTGCAGAGAGCAGAGGTTCGAGACTGAGGTGCAGAACGATTGTTATAGAGAGCAGAGTTTGGAGACTGGGGTCTAGAAGGACTGGTAGCAGAGAGCAGAGGTTGGAGACTAAGGTGCAGAGGGACAGTTACACAGAGCACAGGTTGCAGACGGGGGTGCAGGTCTGATACAGAAAGCAGAGTTGGAGACTCGGGTGTAGAAGTATCCTTACAAATAGCAGAGGTTGGAAAATGCAGTACAGAAGTACTATTATAGAGAGCAGAGTTTGGAGACTGGGGTGGAGAAGGACTGTTGCAGAGAGCAAATGTTGGAGACTGGGGTGCAAAAGGACGTTTGCAGAGAGCGGAGGATGGAGACTGGGATGCAGAAGGACTTTTGAAGAGATCAGAGGTTGCAGACTGAGTTGCAGAAGGACTGTTACAGAGGGCAGAGTTTTGAGACTGTGGTGCAAAACGACTGATACAGAAAGCAGAGGTTGGATACTGGGGTGCATAAGACCCTTACGGAGAATATTGGATGGAGACTGCGGTAAAGAAGGACTGTTACTGAGAGCAGCGGTAGGAAACTGGGGTTCAAAAGAACTGATGTAGAGACCAGAGGTTGGACACTGGGATGCTGAAAAATCGTCGGGGCTATCAGAGTATGGAGACTGGGGTGAAGAAGCACTGTTGCAGAGAGCAGAGGTTGGAGACTGGGATGTAGAATTACTGTTGCAGAGAGCAGACGTTGAAGACTGGGGTGCAGATGGACTGTTGCATAGAGCAAGGTTGGAGACTAAGGTACAGAAGAACTGTTAAAGAGATCAGAGTTTTGAGACTGGGGTGCAGAAGAATTATTGCAGAGAGCAGAGTTTTCAGACTGAGGTACAGAAGAACTGTTGCAGAGAGATGTTGTAGACTGTGTTTCAGAAAGACAGTTGCAGCGAGAAGAGGTTTGAGACTAGGGTGCAGAAGGATCATTGTAGAGAGCAGAGGTTGGAGACTGGGGTGAAAAAGGAAGGTTGCAGAAAGCTGAGTTTGGAGACTGAGGTGAAGAAGGACTGTTAAGAGAGCAGAGGTTGGAGATTGGGGTGCAGAAGAACTGATACAGAAAGCAGAGGTTGGAGACTAAGGTTCAGATGGACTGTTGCAGAGACCAATGTTTGACACTGTGGTGGAGAAGGACTGTTGCAGAGAGCAGATATTGGAGACTTGGGTGCAGAAGGATCGTTGGTGTGAGCAGATTATGGAGACTGGGGTGTAGAAGGACTGTTTCAGAGAACAGAGGTTGGAGTCTGAGGTTCAGAAGGACCATTGCAGAAAGCAGAGTTTGAAAACTGAGGAGCAGAAAAACTGTTGCAAAGAGCAGAGGTTGGAGATAGGGGCCCAGAAGTACTTTTGCAGAGAACAGAGATTGGAGTCTGAGGTGCAGAGGGACTGTTACAGAGAGCAGAGGTTGGAGACTGGTGTAGGGTGCAGAAGGACTGTTGCAGAGAGCAGAGGTTGGAGACTGAGGTGCGGAAGTCCTGCTACAGAGAGCAGAGATTAAAGACTCTGGTTCAGAAGGACTGTTACAGAGAGCAGAGGTTGGACACAGGAGTGCAGAAGAATCTTACAGAGAGCAGTAGCTGGAGACTGAGGTGCAGAAAGACTTTTGCAGAGATCAGAGGTTGGTGACTGGGATGCAGTAGGATTATTGCAGAGAGCAAAGGTTGGAGACTGGGTGCAGAAGGACTGGTGCAGAGAGTATTGGTTGAACACTGGGTTGCAGCAAAATCGTGCAGAGAGCAGAGGTGTCAGACTGAGGTGCAGAAGGACTGTTACAGAGAGCAGAGGTTGGAGACTGAGGTGCAGAAGGACTGTTACACTAAGCAGAGGTTGGAAATTGGGGTACAGAAGGACCGTTACAAAGACCAGGATTTGGAGACTGCAGTATAGAAAAACTTTTACAGAGAGCAGAGTTTGGAGACTGGGGTGAAGAAGGAATGTTACAGAGAGAACAGGTGGGAGACTTAGGTGCAGAAAGATAGATACAGAGAACAGAGTTTTGAGACTGGGCGTCAGAATGACTGATACAGAAAGCAGAGTTTGGAGACTGGGGTGCAGAAGGACTGTTGCAGAGCACAGAGGTTGGAGACTGGAGTGCTGCAGGACACTTGCAGAAAGCAGAGGTTAAAGACTGGGTTGGAGAAGGAATGTTACAGAGAGCAGAGTGTGTAAACTGGAGTGCAGAAGAATCTTACAGAGAGCAGAGATTGGAGACTGTGTTGCAGAACGACTGTTGCAGAGAGCAGAGGTTGGAAACTGGGGTGCAGAAAGACTCTTGCAGACAGCAGAGGTTGGAAACTGGGGTGAAGAAGGACTGTTGCAGGGAGAAGAGGTTGGAGACTGGAGTGCAGAAGGACTGTTGCAGAGAGCAGCGGTTTGAGACTCAGTTGCAGAAGTCCTGTTACATAGAGCAGAGGTTAAAGACTTTGGTGCAGAAGGACTGTTGCAGAGAGCAGAGGTTGGAGACTGGGGTGAAGAAGGACTCTTGCAGACAGCAGAGGTTGGAGGCTGGGTTGCAGAAGGACTGATGCAGAGAGCAGAGGTTGGAGACTGAGGTGCAGAAGGATCGTTGCAAGGAGCAGAGCTTGGAGACATGGGTACAGAAGGATCTTACAGAGAGCAGAAGTTGGAGACTAAGGTGCAGAAGTACTGTTGCAGAGATCATAGGTTGGAGACTGGGGTGCAGTAGGATCATTTCAGAGAGCAGTGGTTGGAGACTGGGGTGCAGAAGGCATGTTACAAAGAGGAGAGTTTGCTGAGTGGGGTGCAGCAGGACTTTTATAGAGAGCAGTGTTAGGAGACTGGGTTTATGAAGGATCTTACAAAGAGCAGAGTTTGGTTACTGAGGTGTAGGTGGACTGTTACAGAGAGCAGTGGTTGGAGACTGGGTGTAGAAGGATCATGCAGAGAGCAGAGGTTTCAGACTGAGGTACAGAAGGACTGTTACCGAGAGTAGAGGTTTGAAACTGAGGTGAAGAAGGACTGTTACAGAGAGCAGAGTTTGGAGACTTTTGTGCAGAAGGACTGTTACAGAGTCCAGAGTTTAAAGCCTGGTTGCAGAAGGACCTGAAAAGAGCTAAGTTGGGAGACAGAGGTGCAGAAAGACTGTTAAAAAGAGCAGAGGTAGGAGATTGGGGTGCAGAAATGTCGTTGCAGAGAGCAGAGTTTTCAGACTGCGGTGCAGAAGAACTGTTGCAGAGAGCAAATGTTGGAGACTGGGTTGCAGAATGATTGTTACAGATAGGAGAGGTTGGAGACTGGAGTGCATAAGGATCTTACAGAGAGCAGAGGTTGGGGACATGGATGCGTAAAGACTTTTGCCGAGAGCAGAGGTTGGAGAAGAATCATTGTAGAGAGAAGAGGTTGGAGACTGGGTTTCAGAAGGCCTTTTACAGAGAGCAGGGGTTTTAGACTGGGTTGCAGAATTTCTCTTACAGAGAGCAGTGGTTGGAAACTGTTGTGCAGGAGGACTGTTACAGAGAGCAGAGTTTTCAGACTGAGTTGCAGAAGGACTGTTGCAGAGAGCAAATGTTGGAGACTGTGGTTCAGAAGTACTGTTTCAGAAAGCAGAGGTTGGAGACTGGGGTGAAGAAAGATCAGTGCAGAGAGCAGAGTTTGGAGACTGGTGTGCTGAAGGACTGTTATAGAGAGCAGAGTTTGGTAACTGAGTTGGAGAAGGATCCTACAGAGAGCAGAGGTTGCGGAATGAGGTGTAGAAGAACTGTTACAGCAAGTAGAGATTTAGAGACTGAGGTGCAGGAGGAAATTGCATTACAGAGTACAGTGTTTTGAGACTTAGGTGAAGAAGGATTGTTTCAGACTACAGTGGTTGAAGACTGGGTTGCAGAAGGAGTGTTTCAGAGAGCAGAGGGTGGAGACTGGGGTGAAGAAGGACTGTTGCAGTGAGTGGACTTTGGAGACTGTGGTGCAGACGGACTTTTAGAGAGAGCAGCTGTTGGAGACAGGGGTGCAGATGGATCTTACATGAAGCAGAATTTGGAGACTGAGGTACAGAAGGACTCTTGCAGAGATCAGAAGTTGGAGACTGGGGTGCAGTAGGATCATTGCAGAGAGCAGAGGTTGGAGACTGGCGTGCAGAAGGCCCACTATAGAGAGCAGAGTTTTGAGACTGGCATGCAGAAGACCTGTTACAGAGAGGAGAGGTTGGAGACTGGGGTGCAAAAGGACATTTACAGAGACCAGAGTTTGGTAACTGGTTTGATGAAGGAACTTACCGAAAGCAGAGTTTGGAGACTGAGGTGCACATGAACTGTTACAGAGAGCAGTGGTTGGAGACTGGTTTGCAAAAGAATCATGGAGAGCAGAGATTTCAGACTGAGGTGCAGAAGTACTGTTAAAGAGAGCAGAGTTTAGAAACTGAGGAGCATATGGACTGTTACAGAAAGCAAAGTTTGGAAATTGGGGTGCAGAAGGACTGTTAAAGAGAGCAGAAGTTGGAGACTGCGGTATAGAAGGGCTGTTACAGAGAGCAGAGTTTGGAGATTGGGGTGCAGAAGCACTGTTACAGAAAGCACAGGTTGGAGACTGAGGTGCAGAAGGATAGATACGGAGAGCAGTGGTTGGAAACTGGGTTCAGAAGGACTGATTCCAAAAGCAGAGTTTGGAGACTGGGTTGCAGAAGGACCGTTACAGAGAACAGAGTTTGGAGACTGCGATACATAAAGACTGTTACAGAGATCAGATGTTGAAGACTGGGGAGCAGAAGGAGTGTTACAGAGGACAGATGTTGGAGACTGGGGTGCCGCAGGACCCTCGCAGAAAGCAGAGCGTGGAGGCTGCAGTGGAGAAGGAATGTTAGAAAGAGCAGATTTTAGAAACTGGAGAGCAGAAAGATCTTAAAGAAAGCAGATTTTGGAGACTGTGGTGCAGAAGTACTGTTGAAGAGAACAGACGTTGGAGACTGGGGTCCAGAACGATCCTTGCAGAGAGCAGATTTTGGAGACTGGGGTGTAGAAGGAATGTTGCAGAGAGCAGATGTTCGAGACTGGGGTGCAGAAGGACTGTTGCAGAGAGAAGAGGTTGGAGACTGGAGTGCAGAAGTACTGTTGCCAAAAGTAGAGTTTGGAGACTGAGGTGCAGAAGGACCTGTAGAGAGAGCAGATGTTGGAGACTGGGGTGCAGAAGGACTGATGCAGAAAGCAGAGATTGGATTATGGGGTTCAGAAACACCGTTACAGAGAGCAGAGTTTAGAGACTGCTGTAAAGAAGGACTGTTGAAGAGAGCATAGTTTGGAGACTGGGGTGCAGAAAGACTGTTGCAGAGAGCAGACGTTGGAGACTGGAGTTCCGATGAATCTTACAGAAAGCAGAGTTCGGAGAGTGGGGTGCAATCGGACTGTTGCAGAGAGCAGATGTAGGAGATTTGGGTGGAGAAGATTCGTTTCAGAGAGAAGAGGTTGGAGACTGGAGTGCAGAAGGCCTTTTACAGAGAGCAGAGTTTGGAGACTGGGGTGCAGAAGGACTGTTGCAGAGAAAAGAGGTTGGAGACTGGAGTGCAGAAGGACTGTTGTAGAAAGCAGAGGTTGGAGACTGAGGTGCAGAAGGACTGTTACATAGAGCAGAGGTTGGAGACTGGGGAGCAGAAGTACTGTTGCCGAAAGCAGAGGTTGGAGACTGAGGTGCAGAATGACTCATAGAGAGAGCAGATGTTAGAGAGTGGGGTGCAGAAGGACTAATGTAGAAAGCAGAGTTTGAAATATGGGGTTCAGAAAGACCGTTACAGAGAGCAGAGGTTAGAGACTGCAGTACAGAAGGACTGTTGCAGAGAGCAGAGTTTGTAGATTGGGGTGAAGAACGACTTTTGCAGAGAGTAGATGTCGGAGACTGAGGTGCAGAAGTCGTTTTACATACAGCAGAAGTTGGAGACTGGGGTGAAGAAGTATCGTTACAAGGAGCAGAGCTTGAAGACAGGGGTGCAGAAGGATCTTACAGAGAGAAGACATTGGAGACTGAGGTGCAGAAGGAGTGTTGCAGAGAGCAGAGGTTGAAGACTGGCGTGCAGTAGGATCATTGTAGAGAGCAGAGGTTGGAGACTGGTGTGCAGAAAGATCCTTGCATAGAGCAGAGTTTGGAGACTGGGATGCAGAAGGCCTGCTACAGAGAGCCGAATTTGGAGAGTGGCGTGCAGAATGCCTGTTACAGAGAGGAGAGGTTGGAGACTGGGGTGCAGACGGACTTTTATAGAGAGCAGAGTTTAGAGCCTGGGTTGCTATAGGATCTTACAGAGAACAGAAGTTGAAGACTGAGGCGAAGAAAGACTGTAACAGAGAGTAGTTGTTGTAGACTGGGTTCCTGAAGGATCTTACAGAGAGCAGAAGTTGGAGACTGAGGTGAAGAAAGACTGTTACAGAGAGTAGTTGTTGGAGACTGGGTTCCTGAAGGATCTTACAGAGAGCAGAAGTTGGAGACTGAGGTGCAGGAAGACTGTTACAGAGAGGAGAGGTTGGAGACTGAGGGGTAGAATAACTGTTACAGAGAGCAGAGTTTGTAGACTGAGGTGCAGAAGGACTGTTACAGTAAGCAGAGTTTGGAAATTGGGGTGCAAATGGACCGTTACAGAGACCAGGATTTGGAGACTGCGGTATAGAAAAACTGTTACAGAGAGCAGAGGTTGAAGACTGGGGTGCAGAAAAAATGTTACAGAGAGAACAAGTAGGAGACTGAGGTGCAGAAATATATATACAGAGAACAGAGGTTTGAGACTGAGCTTCAGAATGACTGATACAGAAAGCAGAGTTTGGAGACTGGGTTGCAGTAGGACCTTTATGGAGAGCAGAGGGTGAAGATTGCGTTTCAGAAGGACTGTTACAGAGAGCATATGTTGGAGACTGGGGAGAAGAAGGAATGTTGAAGAGGACAGAGGTTGGAGACTGGGGTGCCGAAGTACACTTGCAGAAAGCTGAGGTTAAAGACTGGGTTGCAGAAGAACCATTACAGAGAGAAGAGGTTGGATACTTTGGTACAGAAGGACTGTTACAGAGAGCAGATGATTGAGACTGGGGAGCAGAAGGACTGTTACAGAGGACAGAGGTTGGAGACTGGGGTGCCGCAGGACCTTCGAAGAAAGCTGAGGTTACTGACTGCGTTGGAGAATGAATGTTAGAGAGAGCTGATTTTGGAAACTGGCGTGCAGAAAGATCTTACAGAGAGCAGAAGTTGGAGACTGTGGTGCAGAAGGACTGTTGCAGAAGGACGTTGGAGCCTGGGTTCCAGAAGGATCATTGCAGAGAGCAGAGTTTAGAGACTGGAGTTAGAAGGACTGTTGCTGAGAGCAGATGTTGGAGACTGGGGTGCAAAGGACTGTTGCAGAGAGCAGAGGTTGGAGAATGGGGTGCAGAAGGACTGTTGCAGAGATCAGAGGTTGAAGACTGAGATTCAGAAGGACTGTTAAAGAGAGCAGAGGTTAAAGACCGGGGTGCAGAGGACGGTTACAGAGAGCAGAGGTTGGAGACTGGGGTGCAGAAGGACGGTTATAGAGAGTAGAGGTTGGAGACTGGGGTTCAGAAGGACTGTTGCACAGAGCAGAGTTTGTCGACCGTTGTGCAAAAGGACTGTTGCAGAGAGCAGAGGTTTGAAACTTTTGTGGAGAAGAATCATCACCGAGAGAAGAATTTGGAGACTTGGGTGAGATGGTCTGTTACAGAGAGCAGTGCTTGGAGACTGGGTTGATGAAGGATCTTACAGAGAGCAGAGGTTGGAGACTGATGTGCGGGGGGACTCTTACCTAGAGCAGTGGTGGGAGAATGGGGTGCAGAAAAATCGTGCAGAGAGCAGAATTTTCAGACTAAGATGCAGAAGGACTGTCACAGAGAGCATAGGTTGGAGACTGAGTTGTAGAAGGGCTGTTACAGAGAGCAGAGATTGGAGATTCAGGTGCAGAAGGAGTTTTACAGGAAACAGAGTTTGAAAATTGGGTTGCATAAAGACCGTTAAGGAGAGCAGAGTTTGTAGACTGCGATATAGGACTGTTACCGAGAGCAGAGGTTGGAGACTGGGGTGCAGAAGGACTCTTACATAGAGCACAAGTTGAGACTTAGGTGCAAAAGGATAGATACAGAGAACACAGGTTGGAGACTGGTTTTCAGACAGACTGATACGGAAAGGCAGAGTTTGGAGACTGGGGTGTAGAATGACTGTTACAAAGAAGTTGGATACTCTGGTACAGAAGGACTGTTACGAAGAGCAGATCTCAGAGACTGGGGAGCAGAAGGACTGTTGCAGAGGACAGAGGTTGGAGACAGGGGTGGAGGAAGGAATGTTACAGTGAGCAGAGTCTTCAGACTGAGGTGCAGAAGGACTGTTGCAGAGAGCAGATTTTGGAAACTGGGGTGCAGAAGGACTGTTGCAGAGAGCAGACGTTGGAGACTGGGGTCCAGAAAGATCGTTGCAGAGAGCAGAGTTTGGAGACTGGGGTGAAGAAGGACTGTTGCAGAGAGAAGATGTTGGAGAATGGGTTTCAGAAGGACTGTTTCAGAGAGCAGATTTCAGACACTAGGGTGCAGAAGGACTGTTACAGAGAGCAGAGGTTGGAGACTGAGTTGCAGAAGGACTGTTACAGAGAGCAGAATTTGTAGACTGGGGTGCAGAAGGACTGTTACAGAGAGCAGAGTTTGGAGACTGGGGTTTAGATGGATCTTACAGAGAGCAGAGTTTGGAGACTGGGGTGCAAACGGACTGTTGCAGAGAACAGATGTTGGAGACTTGGATGGAGAAGAATTGTTGCAGAGAGAAGAGTTATCAGACTGAATTGCCCAATGAATGTTGCAGAGAGCAGATGTTGAAGACTGGGGTGCAGAAGGTCTGTTGCAGAGAGCAGATGTTGGTAACTAGGTTGCAGAAGGACTGTTACAGAAAGCAGATTTTGGAGACTGGGGTGCACAAAAATAGTTGCAGAGAGCACAGTTGTCAGACTGAGGTGCAGAAGAACTGTTGAAGGTAGCAGATGTTGGAGACTGGGGTGAAGAAGGACCCTTACAGAGAGCAGAGGTTGGAGACTGCGGAGCAGAAGGACTGTTACAGAGAGCAGACTTTTGAGACTGGGGAGCAGAAGGAATTTTACAGAGAGCAGAGTTTGGAAACTGGGGTGCAGAAGGGTCTTACAGAGAGCAGAGGTTACAGACTGAGGTGGAGAAAGACTGTTACAAAAACCAGATTTTGGAGACTAGGGTGCACACAAATCGTTGCAGAGAGCAGAGTTTTCAGACTGAGGTGCAGAAAGTCTTTTGCAGGGAGCAGATGTTGGAGACTGGGGTGCAGAAAGACTTTTACAGAGAGCAGATGTTAGAGACTGGTGTGCAAAAGGATTGTTGTAGAGAGCAGAGTTTGGAGACTGGGGTGCAGAAGGATTGTTACAGAGAGCAGAGGTTGGAGACTTTGGTGCAGAAGGACCATTGCAGAGATTAGGGTTTGTTAACTGAGGTTAAGAATGATTGTTACAGAGAATAGAAGTTGAAGGACTGTTGCAGAGAGCAGAGTTTGGAAACTGGGGTTTACAAGGACTGTAGCAGAGAGCAGATTTTGGAGACTAGGGTGCAGTAGGACTGTTACAGAGAGCAGAGTTTGCAGTCAGATTTGCAGAAAGATTTAACCAGAACCTAGGTTCGAGACTGAGGTGCAATGGGACTATTACAGAGAGCAGAGTTTGGAGACTGGGGTGCAGAAGGATCGATGAAGATAACAGAGTTTTCAGAAGGAGGTGAAGAACGACTTTTGCAGAGAGTAGAGGTTGGAGACAGGGTGCAGAAGGACTGTTGCATAGAGCAGATGTTGGATACTGGGTTCCAGAAGGGTCGTTGCAGAGAGTAGACGTCGGAGACTGGTGTGCAGAAGGATCTTTGCAGACAGCAGAGGTTTGAGACCGGAGTGCAGAAGAACTGTTACTGAGAGTAGAGTTTCGAGACTGAGGTGAAGAAGGATCAATGCAGAGAGCTGAGTTTGGAGACTGAGGTGCAAAAGGACAGTTGCAGTGAGCAGAGGTTGGAGAGTGAGGTTCAAAAAGACTGTTACTGAGAGCAGACGTTGGAGAATCTGGTGCAGAAGGATCGTTGCAGAGAGCAGATGTTGCAGACATGTGTGCAGAAGGATCCTAAGAGAAAGCAGAGGTTGGAGACTGTCGTAAAGAAGGACTTTTACAGAGAGCACAGTTAGGAGATAGAGGTGCAGTAGGACTTATACAGAGAGCAATGTGTAAAGACTGAGGTGCAGAAAAACTGTTGCAGAAAGCAGTTTGGAGACTGGGGTGCAGAAGGAGTGTTGCAGAGAGTAGTGTTTGGAGACTGAGGTGCAGAAGGACCCTTACAGAGAGCAGAAGTTGGAGACTGTTGTACAGAAGGACTGTTACAGAGAGCAGAGGTTGGAGACAGGTGTGCAGAATTATCTTACAGAAAGCATACTTTGGAGACTGGAGTGCAGAAGGACTGTTGCGGAGAGCAGAGGTTGGAGACTGGGGTGCAGAAGGATCGTTGATGAGAGAAGAGATTGGAGACTGTGGTAAAAAGGCCTGCTACAGACAGAAGAGGTTAAAAACTGGGGTGCAGAAGGCCTTTTACAGAGAGCATTGCTTGGAGACTGGGGTACAGAAGGAGAGTTTCAGAGAGTAGAGTTTAAGAACTGGGTTGCATAATGATCTTACATAGAGCAGAGGTTGGAGACTGAGGTAGAAAAGGACTGTTATAGAGAACAGAGGTTGGAGACTAGGGTGTAGAAGAACTGTTGCAGAGAGTAGAGTTTGAAGACTGAGGTGCACAAGAACTATTACAGAGAGCAGAGGATGCAGACTGGGGTGCAGAAAGACTGATACAGAAAGCAGAGGTTGGTGACTAGGTTGCAGAAAGAGTGTTGCAGAGAGCATATTTTGGAGACTGGGATGCAGAAGAACTGTGGCAGAGAGCAGAGATTGGATACTGGTGTGCAGAAGGCCTGTTACAGAGAGCAGAATTTGGAGAATTGGGTGCAGAAGGACTCTTAGAGTGAGCAGAGTTTGCAGACTGGTTTCAGGGGTCTTACAGAATGCAGACTTTGGAGGCTGAGGTACAGAATGACTGATACAGAGAGCAGAGGTTGGACGCTGGGGTTAACAAGGATTCTTGCAGAGGGCAAAGTTTTCAGACTGAGGTACAGTAGAACGGTTTCAGAGAGACATATTGGAGACTGGGTGCACAAGGACTGTTGCAGTGAGCAGGAGTTTGGAGACAGGGTGCAGAAGGATCGTTGCAGAGAGAAGTGGTTGGAGACTGGGGTGCAGAAGAACTGTGCGGAGAGCCGATGTTGGAGATTGGGGTGGGGAGTGACTGTTGCTTAGAGCAGAATTTTAACACTGAGTTCCAGAAGGACTTTTACAGCGAGCAGTGTTTAGAGACTTGAGTGCAGAAGTACTGATACAGAAAGCAGAGATTGGAGACTAGGGTACAGAAGAACTGTTGTACAGAGCAGATGTTGGAGACTGGGGTGCAGAAGAACTGTTGCAGAGAGTAGAGGTTGGAGACTTGGGTACAGAAGGACTCTTACGGAGAGTAGAGGTTGGAGATTGGGGTGCAGAAGAACTGTTGCAGTAAGCAGAGGTTGAAGACTGGGGTGGAGAAAAACTTACATAGAGCAGAGGTTGGAGACTGAGGTAGAGAAGGACTGTTATAGAGAGCAGAGGTTGGAGACTGGGGTGCAGAAGGACTGTTGCAGATAACAAAGTTGGAGACTGAGGTGTAGCAGGACTGTTGCAGAAACAGAGGTTGAAGACTGAGGGGTAGAAGTACTGTTACAGAGAGCAGAGGTTGGAGACTGTGGTGCAGAAGGACTGATACAAAAAGCAGAGTTTGCAGACTGGGTTGCAGAAGGATCTTACATAAAGCAGAGGTTTTAAACTGAGGTGCAGAAGGACTGTTTCAGAAAGCAGAGGTTAGAGACTGGGGTGCAGAAGGACGCTTACTGAGAGCAGAGTATGGAGACTGCAGTATAGAAGGGCTGTTACAGAGAGCACCATTTTGACTGGGGTAAAGGACTTTTGTAGATAGAAGATTTTGGAGACTGTGGTGCAGAAGGACTTTTACAGATAGCAGAGGTTGAAGAATGGGGTGCAGAAGGACTGTTGCAGAGAGCAGATTTTTTACGTTGAGGTGCAGAAGGACTGTTGAGAAGAGCAGATGATGTAGGCTGGGTTGGACAAAGACTGTTTCAGAGATCAAAGTTTGGAGATTGGCGTGCAGAAGGATAGTTGCTGAGAGAAGAATTTGGAGAATGGGGTGCAGAAGGTCATTGCAGGGAGTAGAGTTTGGAGACATAGGTGCAGAAGTACCGTTGCAGATAGCAGAGGTTGTTGACTGAGGTGAAGAAGGATCGTTACAGAAAGGTGGGGTTGGAGACTGAGGTGCAGAAGGACTGTTGCAGAGAGCAGAGGTTGGAGACTGGGGTGTAGAAGAACTGTGAGAGAGAGCAGTGTGTGTAGACTGAGGTGCAGAAGGACTGATTAAGAGAGCAGAGGTTGGAGAATGGTGTGCAAAAGGACTGATATAGAAAGCAGAGATTGGAGACTGGGGTGCAGAAGGATCGTTACAGAGAGCATAGGTTGAAGACTGCAGTACAGAAGGACTGTTACACAGAGAAGAGGTTGGAGACTTGGGTACAGAAGACTGTTGCAGAGAGTACAGGTTGGAGACTGTGGTGCAAAAAGCCTGATACAGAAAGCAGAGTTTGGAGACTGGGGTGTAAAAGTACTGTTACAGAGAGAAGAGGTTGGAGATCTGGGTGCAGAATAAGTGTTGTAGAGAACAGAGGTTGGAGACTCACGTGTAGAAGGACCATTGTAGAAAGCAGAAGTTGGAAACTCGGTTTCAGAAGGTTCTTACAGAGATCAGAGGTTGGACACTGCGGTGCAGAAGGACTGTTGCAGAGATGAGTTTGGAGATTGGGGCGCAGAAAGACTGTTGCAGAGAACAGAGGTTGGAGTCTGAGGTGCAGAAGGAAACTTACAGAGAGCAGAGGTTGGAGACTGGGGTTCAGAAAAACTGATACAGAATGCAGAGTTTGTAGACTGGGGAGCAGAAGGATCGTAACAAAGAGAGTTTGGAGACTGCAGTACAATAGGACTGTTACAGAGAGCAGAGGTTGGAGACTGGGGTGGAGAATGACTGTGGCAGAAAGCAGATATTGGAGGCTGGGGTGCAGAAGGACTGTTGCAGAGAGCAGAGGTTGCAAAGTGAGGTGCAGAAGTCTTTTACAGAGAGCAGAGTTTGGAGACTGTGTTTCATAAGGACTGATACAGAAAGCAGAGGTTGGAGACTGTGGTGAAGAAGGACCCTTACAGAGAATAGATGTTGAAGACACTTGTACAGAAGAACTGTTGTAGAGAACAGAGGTTGGAGACTGGGGTGAAGAGGGACCATTGCAGAGAACAGAGTTTGGAGACTGGGGTGCAGAAGCAATGTTACAGAGAGAAAAGTTTGGAAAAGGGTGCAGAAGGATCTTACAGAGAGAACATTTTGAAAACTCGGATACAGAAAAACTGTTGCAGAGAGCACAGTTTGGAGACTTGGGTGCAGAAGGATCTTTGCAGAGAGCAGAGTGAGGAGACTGGGGTGCCGAAGAACTGTTACAGAGGGCAGAGGTTGGAGACTTGGGTGCAGAAGGACTCTTAGTAAGAGCAGAAGTTGGAGACTGGGTGAAGAAGGACTGATACAGAAAGCAGAGATTGGAGAGTGGGCTGCAGAAAGACAGTTACAAAAAACAAATGTTGGAGACTGCAGTACAGAAGGACAGTTGCAGAGAGCAGAATTTGAAGACTGGGGTGCAGAAAGACTGTTTCAGAGAGCAGAGATTGGAGACTGAGGTGCAGAAGGTCTCTTAGAGAGAGCAGAAGTTGGAGACTGGCGTGAAGAAGGACTGATACAGAAAGCAGAGATTGGAGTCTGGGGTGCAGAAAGACCGTTACAGAGAGCAGAGGTTGGAGACTGCAGTTTAGAAGGACTATTGCAGAGAGCAGAGTTTGGAGACTGGGGTGCAGAAGGACTGTTCCAGAGAGCAGATATTGGAGACTGAGGTGCAGAAGTCCTGTTACATGAAACAGAAGTTGGAGAATGGGGTGCAGAAAGATCGTTGCAAAGAGCAGAGCTTGGAGACAGGGGTGCAGAATGATCTTTCAGAGAGCAGAAGTTGGAGGCTGAGGTGCAGAAGGACTCTTTCAGAGATGAGAGGTTAGAGACTGGGGTGCAGTAAGATCATTGCAGAGAGCATAGTTTGGAGACCGGGGTGGAGAATGATCCTTGCATAGAGCAGAGTTTGGAGACTGGCGTGCAGAAAGCCTGTTACAGAGAGGAGATGTTGGAGACTGGGGTGCAGAAGGACTGTTATAGAGAGCAGTGTTTGGAGACTGGGTTGCTAAAGGATCTTGCAGAGAGCAGAGGTTTGAGACTGAGGTGCAGGTGGACTTTTACAGACAACAGTGGCTGGAGAATGGGGTGTAGAAGGACTGTTGCAGAGAGCAGATGTTGGAGACTGGGGTGCAGAAGGACTGTTGCAGAGAACAGATGTTGGTAACCAGTGTGCAGAAGGACTCTTGTAGAGAGAAGAGGTTGGAGACTGGGGTGCCGAAAGACTGCTACAGAGAGCAGAGGTTGTATACAGGGGTGCAGAAGCATCTTACAGAGAGCAGAATTCGGAGACTGAGGTGCAGATAGACTGTTGCAGAGATCAGAGGTTGGAGACTGGGGTGCATTAGGATCATTGCAGAGAGCAGATTTTGGAGACTGGGGTGCAGAAGTCCTGCTATAGAGAGCAGAGTTTGAAGACTGGCGTGCAAAAGGCCTGTTACAGAGAGTAGAGGTTGGATTCTGAGGTGCAGGAGGACTGTTATAGAGAGCAGAATTTGGAGACTGGGTAGCTGAAGGATCTTACGGAGAGAAGAGGTTGGAGACTGAGGTGCAGGTGGACTGTTATAGAGAGCAGTGTTTGGAGACTGAGGTGCAGAAGGACCGTGCAGAGAGGAGAGGTGTCAGACTGAGGTGCAGAAAGACTGTTACAGAGAGCAGAGGTTGGAGACTGAGGTGTTAAAGTACTGTTACAGAGAACAGAGTTTGGAAATTGGGGTGAAGAAAGAACATTACAAAGACCAGAGTTTGGAGACTGCGGTATAGAAAAACTGATACAGAGAGCAGAGGTTGGAGACTGTGGTGTAGAAGGAATGTTACAGAGAGCACAAGTTGGAGACTGAGGTGCAGAAGAATAGATACAGAGAACAAAGTTTTAAGACTGGTGTTCAGAAAAACTGATACAGAAAGCAAAGTTTGGAGACTTGGTTGCCGTAGGACTGTTACAGAAAGCCGATGTTGGAGACTGGGGTGCAGAAGGACTGTTGCAGAGGACAGAGGTTGGAGACTGGGGTGCCGACACTTGCAGAAAGAAGAGATTAAAGAATTGGGACGAGAAGGAATGTTACAGAGAGCAGAGTTTGGAAACTGGAGTGAAGAAGTATCTTACAGAGAGCAGTGGTTGGAGACTGTTGTGCAGAAATACTTTTCCTGAGAGCAGAGGTTGGAGACTTTGGTCCAGAAAGATCGTTGCAGAGAGCAGAGTTTGGAGACTGGGGTGCAGAAAAACTGTTGCAGAGAGCAGAGGTTTGAGACTGGGGTGCAAAAGGACTGTTGCAGAGAGCAGAGTTTGGAAACTGGAGTGCAGAAGGACTGTTCCAGAGAGCAGAGGTTGGAGACTGGGTTTCAGACGGCCTGTTACAGAGAGCAGAGTTTGGACATGGGGTGTAGAAGGACTGTTGCCAAGAGCACAGGTTTGAGATTTTGGTGCAGAAGCACTGTTGCAGAGAGTAGAGGTTCGAGACTGCCTTTCAGTAGGACTGTTACAGAGGCAGAGTTTGGAGACTTAGGTGCAGAAGGACTGTTGTGGAGAGCAGAGTTTTTAGACTGAGGTGCAGAAGGACTGTTACAGAGAGCAGAGTTTGGATATTGGGGTGCAGATGGACTGATTCGGAAAGCAGAGTTTGGAGACTCTGGTGCAGAAGGACTGTTGCAGAGAGCAGAGGTTGGAGAATGGGGTTGCAAAAGGCCTGAAACACAGAGCAGAGGTTGGAAAATGGGGTGCAGAAGGACTGTTACAGACAGCAGAGTTTTGAGACAGGGTTGCAGAAGGATCTTACAGAGAGCAGAGTTTGGAGACTGTGGTACAGCAGGACTGTTACAGAGAGAAGAGGTTGGAGACTGGGGTGCAGAATGATCGTTACAGTGAACAGAGTTTTCAGACTGAGGTGCAGAAGGAGTTTTGCAGAGAGTAGATATTGGAGACTGGGGCGCAGAAAGACTTTTGCAGAGAGGAGAGGTTGGAGACTGGGGTGCAGAAGGATCGTTGTAGCGAGCAGAGTTTTGAGACCGGCGTGCAAAAGAACTGTTACAAGAACAGAGGTTGGACAAAGAATGCAGAAGGACTGTTAAGGAGGGCAGAGTTTACAGACTGGGTTGAAGGAGGATCTTATAGAGAGCAGATGTTGGAGACTGAGGTGCAGAAGGAATGTTACAGAGAGTAGAGTTTAGAGACTGAGGTGTAGAAGGACTGTTGTAGAGAGCAGAGTTTGGAAACTGAGGTACAGAAGGATTGTTAAATAGAGCAGAGGTTGGAGACTGGGGTGCAGAAGGACTGTTGCAGAGAGCAGAGGTTGGAGTCTGAGGTGCAGAAGGACTGTTACAGATAGCAGTGGTTGGAGACTGAGGTGAAGTATTGTGACGGAGAGTGGAGTTTGGACACTGATGTTCAGAAGGACTGTTACAGAGAGCAGAGCGTGGAGACTGGTGTGTAGAAGGATCATTGCAGAGAAGAGAGGTTTAAGACTGAGGTGCAGAAGGATCTTTGCAGAGAGCAGAGTTTGGAGAGTGAGGCACAGAAGGATCGCTACAGAGAGCAGAGGTTGGACCCTGGGGTTCAAAGGACAGTTACAGAGAGCACAGGTTGGAGACTGGGGTGAAGAAGAAATGTTGCAGAGAGCAGATGTTGTAGACTGGGGTGAAGAAGGACTGATGCAGAGAGCAGAGGTTGGAGACTGGGGTGCAGAAGGACTGTTGCAGATAGCAAAGGTTGGAGACTGAGGTGTAGCAGGACTGTTGCAGAAACAGAGGTAGGAGATTGAGGGGTAGAAGGATGGTTACAGAGAACATAGGTTGGAGACTGTGGTGCAGAAGGACTGATACAGACAGCAGAGGTTAGAGACTGGGGTGCACAAGGACGCTTACAGAGAGCAGAGTTTGGAGACTGCAGTATAGAAGGGCTGTTAAAGAGAGCACCATTTTGACTGGGGTAAAGGACTGTCATAGATAGAAGATGTTGGAGACTGTGGTGCAGAAATACTGTTGCAGATAGCAAAAGTTGAAGAATGGGGTGCAGAAGGACTGTTGCAGAGAGCAGATTTTTCACATGGAGGTGCAGAAAGACTGTTGAGAAGAGCAGATGTTGTAGACTGGTTTGGACAAAGACTGTTTCAGAGATCAAAGTTTGGAGACTGGGGTGCAGAAGGATAGTTTCTGAGAGCAGAATTTGTAGAATGGAGTGCAGAAGGATCATTGCAGAGAGTAGAGTTTAGAGACATAGGTGCAGAAGGACTATTGCAGACAGCAGAGGTTTTTGACTGAGGTGCATAAGGATTGTTACAGAGAGGAGAGGTTGGAGACTGTGGTGCAGAAGGACTGTTGCAGAGAGCAGAGGTTGGAGACTAGGGTGTAGAACAACTGTGAGAGAGAGCAGTGTGTGTAGACTGAGGTGCAGAAGGACTGATAAAGAGAGCAGAGGTTAAAGACTGGTGTGAAAAAGGACTGATATAGAAATCAGAGATTTGAGACTGGGGTGCAGAAGCACCGTTACAGAGAGCATAGGTTGAAGACTGCAGTACAGAAGGACTGTTACACAGAGAAGAGGTTGGAGACTTGGGTACAGAAGACTGTTGCAGAGAGTACAGGTTGGAGACTGTGGTGCAAAAAGCCTGATACAGAAAGCAGAGTTTGGAGACTGGGGTGTAAAAGTACTGTTACAGAGAGAAGAGGTTGGAGATCTGGGTGCAGAATAAGTGTTGTAGAGAACAGAGGTTGGAGACTCGGGTGTAGAAGGACCATTGTATAAAGCAGAAGTTGGAAACTGGGTTTCAGAAGGTTCTTACAGAGATCAGAGGTTGGACACTGAGGTGCAGAAGGACTGTTGCAGAGATGAGGTTGAAGATTGGGGTGCAGAAAGACTGTTGCGGAGAGCAGATGTTGGAGTCTGAGGTGCAGAAGGAAAGTTACAGAGAGCAGAGGTTGGAGACTGGGGTTCAGAAAAACTGATACAGAATGCAGAGTTTGTAGACTGGGGAGCAGAAGGATCGTTAAAAATAGAGTTTGGAGACTGCAGTACAGAAGGACTGTTAGAGAGAGCAGAGGTTGGAGACTGGGGTGGAGAAGGACTGTGGAAGAGAGCAGATATTGGAGGCTGGGGTGCAGAAGGACTGTTGCAGAGAGCAAGGTTGAAGACTGGGGTGCAGAAGGACTGTTGTAGAGAGCAGAGGTTGCAAAGTGATGTGCAGAAGTCTTTTACAGAGAGCAGAGTTTGGAGACTGTGTTTCAGAAGGACTGGTACAGAAAGCAGAGGTTGGAGACTGTGGTGAAGAAGGACCCTTACAGAAAATAGATGTTGAAGACTCTTGTACAGAAGAACTGTGGTATAGAACAGAGGTTGGAGACTGGGGTGCATAGGGACTATTGCAGAGTGCAGAGTTTGGAGACTGGGGTGCAGAAGCAATGTTACAGAGAGAAGAGTTTGAAAATGGGTGCATAAAAATCTTACACAGAGAAGAGTTTGAAAACTCGGATGCAGAAGGACTGTTGCAGAGAGCACAGTTTGGAGACTTGGGTGCAGAAGGATCGTTACAGAGAGCAGAGTGAGGAGACTTGGGTCCCGGAAATTGTTACAGAGGGCAAAGGTTGGACACTTGGGTGTAGAAGGACTGCAGCAGAGAGAAGAGGTTGGAGATTGGGGTGCAGAAAGACTGTTGCAGAGAGCAGAATTTGGAGAATGAGGTTCAGAAGGACTGTTACAGAGAGCAGAGGTTGGAGACTTGAGTGCAGAAGAACTGATACAGAAAGCCGAGGTTTTAGACTGCGGTGCAGAAGGACCGTTATAGAGAGAAGTGTTTGGAAACTGCAGTACAGAAGGACTGTTACAGAGAGAAGAGGTTGGAGACTGGGGTGGAGAAGAACTGTTGCAGAGATCAGATGTTGTAGACTGGGGTGCAGAATGACTGTTGCCGAGAAAACAGGTTGGAGATTGGGATGTAGGAGAACTGTTGCAGAGAGCAGAGGTTGGAGACTGGGGTCTCGAAGGACCGTTGCAGAGAGGAGAGGTTGGAGACAGAGGTGAAGATGGATTGCTACAGAGTGCAGAGGAAGGTTACTGGGGTACAGAAGGACTGATCCAGAGAGCAGAGGTTGGAGACTGGGTTGCAGAAGGCCTGTTACAGAGAGCAGAGTTTGGAGACTGAGGTGATGAAGGATCGTCACAAAGAGCACATGTTGCAGACTGAGGTGCATAAAGACTTTTACTGAGAAGAGAAGTTGGAGGCTGGGGTGCAGAAGGATTGTTTCAGAGAACACACAATGGAGACTGGGGATCAGAAGGAGTGTTGCAGAGAGCAGAGTTTGGAGATTGGGGTGCAGAAGAACTGTTACAGAAAAAAGCTGTTGGAGACTGCGGTGCAGAAGGCCTCTTACAGAGAGCAGAAATTTGAGACTGAGGTGCAGAAACACTGTTGCAGAGAGCAGAGGTTGGACACTGGGGTTTAGAAAAACTGATACAGAAAGCAGAGTTTGTAGACTGGAGAGCAGAAGGATCATTACAAAGAGAGTTTGGAGACTGCAGTACAGAAGGACTGTTACAGAGAGCAGAGGTTGGAGACTGGGGTGCAGAAGGACTGTGGCAGAGAGCAGATATTGGAGGCTGGGGTGCAGAAGGACTGTTGCAGAGAGCAAGGTTGAAGACTGGGGTGCAGAAGGACTGCTGCAGAGAGCAGAGGTTGCAAAGTGAGGTGCAGAAGTTTTTAACAGAGAGCAGAGTTTGGAGACTGTGTTGCAGAAGGACTGATACAGAAAGCAGAGGTTGGAGACTGTGGTAAAGAAGGACCCTTACAGAGAATAGATGTTGAAGACTCTTGTACAGAAGAACTGTGGTAGAGAACTGAGGTTGGAGACTGGGGTGCAGAGGAACCATTGCAGAGAGAAGAGTTTGGAGACTGGGGTGCAGAAGCAATGTTACAGAGAGAAGAGTTTGGAAATGGGTGCAGAAGGATCTTACAGAGAGAAGAGTTTGAAAACTCGGATGCAGAAGGACTGTTGCAGAGAGCACAGTTTGGAGACTTGGGTGCAGAAGAATCGTTGCAGAGAGCAGAGTGAGGAGACTGGGGTGCCGGAGAACTGTAACAGAAGGCAGAGGTTGGAGACTTGGGTGCAGAAGGATCTTTGCAGAGAGCAGAGTGAGGAGACTTGGGTCCCGAAAATTGTTACAGAGGGCAGAGTTTGGAGACTTGGGTGTAGAAGGACTGTAGCAGAGAGCAGAGGTTGGAGATTGGGATGCAGAAGGACTGTTGCAGAGAGCAGAATTTGGAGACTGAGGTTCAGAAGGACTGTTACAGAAAGCAGAGGTTGGAGACTTGAGTGCAGAAGGACCATTACAGAGAGATTGGGGTGCAGAAGAACTGTTACAGAAAAAAGCTGTTGGAGACTGCGGTGCAGAAGGCCTCTTACAGAGAGCAGAAATTTGAGACTGAGGTGCAGAAACACTGATCCAGAGAGCAGAGTTTGGAGACTGGGTTGCAGAAGGCCTGTTACATAGAGCAGAGTTTGGAGACTGAGGTGATAAAGGATCGTTACAGAGAGCAGATGTTGCAGACTGAGGTGCATAAAGACTTTTACTGAGAGGAGAGGTTGGAGGCTGGGGTGCAGAAGGATTCTTTCAGAGAGCACACAATGGAGACTGGGGATCATTAGGAGTGTTGCAGAGAGCAGAGTTTGGAGATTGGGGTGCAGAAGAACTGTTACAGAGAAAATCTGTTGCAGACTGTGGTGCAGAAGGCCTGTTAATGAGAGCAGAAGTTTGAGACTGAGGTGCAGAAACACTGTTGCAGAGAGCAGAGGTTGGACACGGGGGTTCCGAAGGACTGTATCAGAGAGCAGAGTTTGGAGACTGCAGTACAGTAGGACTGTTACAGAGAGTAGAGCTTGGAGACTGGGGGGCAGACGGAATGTCACAGAGAGCAAAGTTTGGAAACTGAGGGTCAGTAGAATCTTATAGAGACCAGAAGTTGGAGACTGTGGTTCAGAAAAACTGTTGCAGAGAGCAGACGTTGGAGACTGGTGTACAGGAGGATCGTTGAAGAAAGCAAAAGTTGGAGATTCAATTGCAGAAGAATCATTGCAGAGAGCAAAGTGAAGACTGGGGTGCAGAAGGAATATTCCAAAAAGCAGAGGTTGGATACTGGGGTGCAGAAAGACTGTTGCAGAGAGCAGAGTTTGGAGACTGAGATGCAGAAGGACTGTTACAGAGAGCAGACGATGAAGACTGGGGTGAAAAATTATGATATAGAAAGCAGAGTTGGGAGACTGGTGTGCAGTAGGACCCTTACAGAGAGCAGAGGTTGGAAACTGGCGTGCCGAAGGACTGTTTTAGAGAGCAGAGTTTGGAGACTCGGGAGCAGAAGGCCTGGAACAGAGAGCAGAGGTTGAAGACTGGTTTGCAGAAGCACTTTTATAGAGAGAAGAGTTTTGAGGCCGGGTTGCAGAAGGATCTTAAAGAGACCAAGGGTTGGTGACTGAGGTGTAGGACGACTGTTACAGAGAGCAGAGGTTGGAGACTGAGATGCAGAAGGACGGTTACAGAGAGCAGAGTTTGGTGACTGAGGTGCAGAAGGACTGTTACAGTAAACAGATGTTGGAAATTGAGGTGTAGAGGGACTGTTACAGAGAGCAGAAGTTGGAGACTGCGGTATACACAGACTTTAAAAGAGAGCAGAGGTGGAAAATATGGTGCAAAAGGACTGTTACAGAGAGCAGAATTTGGAGACTGGGGTGCAGAAGGATTGTTACAGAGAGCAGAGGTTGGAGACTGGGGTGCAGAAGAACTGTTACACAGAGAAGAAGTTGAAGACTGGGGTGTAGAAGGATTGTTGCAGAGAGAAGAGGTTGGAGACTTTGGTGCAGAAGGACTGTTGCAGAGAGCAGAATTTTGAGACTGATGTGCAGAAGGACTGTTACAGAGAGCAGAGTTTGGAGACTGGGGTCCAGAAGGAATGTTGCAGATAGCAGAGGTTTGAGACTGGGGTGAAGAAGGACTGTTGCAGGGAGCAGGTTTTTTAGACTTGGGTGCTGAAAGACTTTTGCAGAGAGTAGTATTTGGAGACTGAGGTGCAGAAGGACTGTTGCAGATTGTAGAGGTTGAAGACTGGGTTGTATAAGGACTGATAAAGAAAGCAGAGGTTGGAGACTGAGGTGCAGAAAGACCGTTACAGAGAGCAGAGTTTGGAGACTGCAATGGATAAAAACTGTTTCAGAGTGCAGATGTTGGACACTGGGGTGCAGAATAACTGTTGCTGAGAGCGGAGGTAGGAGACTGAGATGCAGAAAGACTATTACAGAGTGCAGAGTTTAAAGACTCGGTGCAGAAGGACTGATACAGAGAGCAGAGTTTGGAGACTGGGGTGTAGAAGGCATGGTACAGAGAGAAAATGTTGGAGACTGGGTTCAGAAGGGCTGTTACAGAGAGCAGAGTTTGGAGACTGGGTTGCAGAAGGATACTACCTAGAGCAGAGTTTGGAGACTGAGGTGCAGAAGGATTGTTTCAGAGAGCAGAGGTTGGTGACTGAGGTGCAGTAGGATCAGTGCAGCGAACAGAGTTTGGCGATTGGTGTGCAGAAGGATCATTGCAGAGAGTAGAGTTTGGAAACTTGAGTGCAGAAGGACGGTTGCAGAGAGCAGATGTTGGAGACTGGGATGCAGAAGGATCGTTGCAGAGAGCAGAGATTGGAAACTGAGTTGCAGAAAGACTGTTACACAGAGCAGAGGTTGAAGACTGGGGTGTAGAAGGACTGTTGCAGAGAGTAGAGGTTAAAGACTGGGTGCAGAATGGCTGTTACAGAGAGCAGAGTTTGGAGACTGGGTTGCAGAATGACTGATAAAGAAAGCAGAGATTGGAGACTGAGGTGAAGAAAGACCGTTACAGAGAGCAGAGTTTGGAGACTGCAATACATAAAAACTGTTATATAGAGCAGAGGATGGATACTGCAGTATAGAAGGACTGTTACAGAGAGCAGAGGTTGGAGACCAGGGTACACAAGGACTGTTTCAAAGAGCAGAGGTTTGAGAATGAGATGCAGAAGGACTTCTGCAGGGAGCAGAGTTTGGAGACTGAGGTGCAGAAGGACTGTTACGGAGAGCATAATTTGGAGACTTTGGTTCAGAAGGACTGATACAGAAAGCAGAGGTTGGAGACTTTGGTGCAGAAGGACTGTTGCAGAGAGCAGAGTTTGAAGACTTGGGAGGAGAAGGAATGTTACAGAGAGCAGAGTTTGGAAACTTGGTTGCAGTTTCTAACAGAGAGCAGAAGTTAGAGACTGCGGTACTGAAGGACTCTTACAGAGAGAAGAGGTTGGAGACTGGGGTTGAGAAGAACTTATTCAGAGAGTAGATACTGGAAACTGGGGTGCAGAAGAACTATTGCATAGAGCCGAAGTTGGAGACTATGGTGCAGAAGGATTGTTGCAGGGAGTAGAGGTTCGATATGACGTGCTGAAGGACTCTTGCAGAAAACAGAGGTTGGAGAATGGGGTGGAGAAGGACCGTTGCAGAGAGCAGATGTTGGAGACTGAGCTGCAGAAGGATTGTTACAGAGAGCAGAGGTTGGAGACAGGTGTGCAGAATGATCTTACAGGGAGCATAGGTTGGAGACTGGGGTGCGAAAGGACTGTTGCTGAGAGCAGAGGTTGGAGACTGGGGTGGAGAAGGATCATTGAAGAGAGAAGAGTTTGGAGACTGGGTGTAAAAGGCCTGTTAAATACAGCAGAGGTTGTAGACTGGGGTGAAGAAGACCTATTACAGAGAGCAGTTCTTGGAGACTGGGATGCAGAAGGATAGTTACAGAGATCAGAGTTTGGAGACTGGGTTGCAAAAGAATCTTACAGAGAGCAGAGGTTTGAGAATGAGGTACAGAAGGACTGTTAGAGAGAGCAGAGGTTGGAGACTGAGGTGCAGGACGATCATTGGAGAGAGCAGTGTTTGGAGACTGCAATGCAGAAGGACTGATACAGAAAGCAGAGGTTTAAGACTGGGGTGCAGAATTACCCTTACAGAAAACAGAGGTTGGAGACTGAAAGACTCTTACAGAGAGCAGCCATTGGAGACTGGGGTGCAGAATGACTGTTGTAGAGAACAGAGGTTGGAGACTGGTTTACAGAAGGACCATTGCAGAAAGTAGAGTTTGGAGACTGGGTTTCAGAAGGATCTTACAGAGAGCAGAGTTTTGACACTGAGGTGCAGAAGGACTGTGGCAGAGAGAAGAAGTTTGAGATAGGGGTGCTGAAGGACTGTAGCAGAGAGCAGAGGTTGGAGTCTGAGGTGCAGAAAGACTGTTACAAAGAGGACAGGTTGGAGACTGGGGTGCACAAGGACTCATACAGAAAGCAGAGTTTGGAGACTGGGGTGCAGAAGGACCCTTACCGAGAGCAGAGGTTGGATATTGCAGAACAGAATGACTGTTACAGAGATCAGAGGTTGGAGACTAGGGTGGAGAAGGACTGTTGCAGAGAGCAAAGGATGGAGACTGGGGTGCAGAAAAACTCTTGCAGAGAGCAGAGTTTGAAGACTGGTTGCAGAAGGCCTGGTTCAGAGAGCAGAGGTTGCAGAGTGAGGTGCAGAATGACGGTTACAGAGAGCAGAGTTTGGAGACTGTGGTGCAAAAAGACTGATATAGAAAGCAGAGGTGGGAGACTGGGTTGCAAATAGACCCTTACAGAGAACAGAGGTTGGAGACTGCAGTACAGAAGGACTGTTGTAGAGAACAAGGTTGGAGACTGGGGTGCAGAAAAAATGTTACAGAGAGCACAGGTTGGAAATTGGGGTGTAGAAAGACCGTTACAGAGAGCAGAGTTTGGAGACTGCAATACAGAGGCACAGTTACACAGAGCAGATCTCGGAGACTGGGGAGCAGCAGGACTGTTGCAGAGGACAAAAGATTGAGACTGGGGTGGAGAAAGAATGTTACAGAGAGCAGAGTTTGGAAAATGGAGTTCAGAAGGATCTTACAGAGAGCAGAGTCTGGAGACTGTGGTGCAGAAAGACTGTTGCAGAGAGCAGAAGTTGGAGACTGGAGTCCAGAAGGATCGTTGCAGAGAGCAGATTTTAGAGACTGAGGTGCAGATGGACTGTTACAGAGAGCAGAGTTTGGAGACTGAGGTACAGAAGGACAGTTACAGAGAGCATAGTTTGGAGACTGTGGTACATAAGGACTGTTACAGAGAGCAGATGTTGGAGACTGGGGAGCCGAAGGAGTGTTACAGAGGACAGACGTTGGAGAATGGGGTGCGGCAGGACCCTCACAGAAAGCAGAGGGTGGAGACTGCAGTGGAGAAGGAATGTTAGAGAGAGTAGATTTTGGAAACTGGAGAGCAGAAAGATCTTAAAAAGAGCAGATTTTGGAGACTGTGGTGCAGAAGTACTGTTGAAGAGAACAGACGTTGGAGACTGGGGTCCAGAACGATCCTTGCAGAGAGTAGAGTTTGGAGACTGGGGTGTAGAAGGAATGTTGCAGAGAGCAGATGTTGGAGACTGGGGTGCAGAAGGACTGTTGCAGAGAGAAGAGGTTGGAGACTGGAGTGCAGAAGCACTTTTGTAGAAAGCAGAGGTTGGAGACTGAGGTGCAGAAGGACTGTTACATGGAGCAGAGCTCGGAGACTGGGGAGCAGAAGTACTGTTGCTGAAAGCAGAGTTTGGAGACTGAGGTGCAGAAAAACTCGTAGAGAGAGCATATGTTGGAGACAGGGGTGAAGACGGACTGATTCAGAAAGCAGATATTGGATTATGGGGTGCAGAAAGACCGTTACAGAGAGCAGAGATTAGAGACTGCAGTACAGAAGGACTGTTGCAGAGAGCAAAGTTTGGAGACTGGGGTGCAGAAGGACTCTTGCGGAGAGCAGAGGTTGGAGACTGGGGTGCAGAAGGACTGTTAAACAGAGCAGAGGTTGGAGACAGGGTTGCAGAAGGATCTTACAGAGAGCAGAATTTGAAGATAGAGGTGCAGAAGGACTGTTGCAGAGATCAGAGGTTGGAGACTGGTGTGCAGCAGGATCATTGCAGAAAGCAAGGGTTGGAGACTGGGGTGCAGAAGGACAGTTGCAGAGAGTAGAGGATGGAGAATGGGGTGCAGAAGGCCTGATATAGAGAGCAGAGTTTCGAGACTGGAGTTCATTAGGCCTGTTACAGAGAGGAGAGGTTTGAGACTGGGGTGCAGAAAAACTGTTACAGAGAGCAGAGTCTGGAGACTGGTTTGCTGAAGGAACTTACAGAGAGCAGATGTTGGAGTCTGAAGTGCAGGTGGACTGTTACAGAGAGCAGTGGTTGGAGACTGGGTTGCAGAAGAATCGTGGAGAGCAGAGGTTTCAGACTGAGGTGCAGAAGTACTGTTAAAAAGAGCAGAGGTTGAAGACTGAGGTGTAGCAGGACTGTTACAGAGAGCAGAGTTTAGAGACAGACGTGCAGAAGGACTGTTACAGAAAGCAGAGGTTGGAAATTGGTGTGCAGAAGGACCGTTACAGAGAGCAGAGGTTGGAGACTGCGGTATAGAAGGACTGTTACAGAGAGCAGAGGTTGGAGACTGGGGTGCAGAAGGACTGTTACACAAAGCACAGGTTGAAGACTGAGGTGCAGAAGGTAGATAAAAAGAGCAGAGGTTGGAGACTGGGGTTCAGAATGACTGATTCAAAAAGTAGAGGTTGGAGACTTGGTTCCAGAAGGACCGTTACAGAGAGCAGATTGTGGAAACTGCGATACTTAAGGTCTGTGACAGAGAGCAGATCTCAGAGACTGGGGAGCAGAAGGACTGTTGAAGAGGAGAGAGGTTTGAGACTAGAGTGAAGAAGAAATTTTACAGAGAGCAGAGTTTGAAAACTGGAGTGCAGAAAGATCTTACAGAGAGCAGAGTTTGGAGAATGTATTGCAGAAGGATTTTGCAGAGAGCAGACGTTGGAGACTGGGGTCCAGAAGGTTCGTTGCAGAGAGCAGAGTTTGGAGACTGGGGTTCAGAAAGACTGTTGTAGAGAGCTGATGTTGGATACTGGGGTGGAGAAGGACTCTTGCAGAGAGCAGATATTAGAGACTGGGGTGCAGAAGGATTGATACAGAGAGCAGGGGTTGGAGACTGAGATGCGGAAAAATGTTACAGAGAGCAGCGTTTGGAGACTGGGGTGCAGAAGGACTGTTACAGAGAGAAGGGGTTAAAGACTGCGGTTCAGATGAATGTTACAGAGAGCAGAGTTTGCAGTCTGGGGTGCTAAAGGACAGTTGCGGAGAGCAGATGTTGGAGACTTGGGTGGAGAAGAATCGTTGCAGAGAGAAGAGGTTGGAGACTGGGGTGCAGCAGGCCTATTACAGAGAGCAGAGGTTGGAGACTGAGGTGCAGAAGGACTGTTTCAGTAATGAGAGGTTGGAGACTGGGGTTTAGTAGAATAATTGCAGAGAGCAGAGGTTGGAGACAGGCGTGCAGAATGTTCGTTGAAGAGAGCAGGGTTTGGAGACTTTCATGCAGAAGGCCTGTTACAGAGAGGAGAGGTTGGAGACTGGGGTGCAGAAGGACTGTTATAGAGAGCAGTGTTTGGAGACTGGTTTGCTGAAAGATCTTACAGAGAGCAGAGGTTGGAGACTGAGCTGCAGGTGGACTGTTACAGAGAGCAGTGGTTGGAGACTTCGGTGAGGAAGAATTATAGAGAGCAGAGGTTTCAGACTGAGGTACAGGTGGACTTTTACAAAGAGCAGTGATTGGAGACTGGGGTGTAGAAAAAATGTTACAGAAAGCAGAGTTTTGGGACTCAGTTGCAGAAAAACTGTTACAGGAAGCAGAGTTTAGAAATTAAGGTGCAGAAGGACCTTTACAGAGAGCAAAGTTTGGAGACTGCGGTATAGGACTGTTACCTAGAGCAGAGGTTGGAGACGGGGGTGCAGAAGGACTCTTACATAGAGCATAGGTTGGAGACTGAGGTGCAAAGGATAGATACAGAGAACAGATTTTCGAGACTGGGGTTCAGGCAGACTGATACAGAAAGCAGAGGTTAGAGACTGGGGTGTAGAAGGACCTTTACAAAGAGCAGAGGTTGGAGACTGCAAAACAGAAGGACTTTTATAGAGAGCAGATCTCTGAGACTGGGGAGCAGAAGGACTGTTGCAGAGAGCAGAGTTTGGAGACTGGGGTGCAGAAGGAGTGTTGCAGAGAGCAGATGTGGAAGACTGGGTTTCAGGGAATTTTGCAGAGAGCAGATTTTAGAGACTGGGGTGCAGAAAGACTGTTACAGAGAGCAGAGGTTGGAGACTGAGGTGCAGAAGAACTGTTTCAGAGAGCAGAGTTTGGAGACTTGGGTGTAGAAGGACTGTTACAGAGAGCATAGGTTGGAGACTGGGGTTCAGATGGATTTTACAGAGACCAGAGTTGGAGACTGGGGTTCAAAACGACTTTTGCAGACAGCAGATGTTGGAGACTAGGTTGGAGAAGAATCATTTCAGAGAGAAGAGGTTGGAGACTGGGTGCAGAAAGCCTGTTACCGAGAGCAGAGGTTTGAGACTGCGTTGCAGAAGTCCTGTTACAAAGAGCAGAAGTTGGAGACTGTTGTGCAGAAGGACAGGTACAATGTGTAGAATTTGAAGACTGGGTTGCAGAAGGATCTTACCGAGAGCAGAGTTGAGAGACTGAGGTGCAGAAGACTGTTGCAGAGAGCAGATGTTGGTAACTAGTGTGCATAAGGACTGTTGTAGACAGCAGAGGTTATAGAGTAGGTTGGAAAAGGACTGTTGAAGACAGCAGAGGTTTGAGACTGAGGTGCAGAAGTCCTGTTACAGAGAGCAGAGGTTGAAGACTAAGGTGCAGAAGGACTGTTATAGAGAGTAGAGGTTGGATACAGGGGTGCAGAAGCATCTTACAGAGAGCAGAATTCGGAGACTGAGGTGCAGATAGACTGTTGCAGAGATAAGAGGTTGGAGACTGGGTGCAGAAGGATCATTGCAGAGAGCAGAGGTTGAAGACTGTGGTGCAGAAGGCCTGCTATAAAGAGGAGTTTGGAGACTGGAGTGCAGAAGTCCTGTTACAGAGAGGAGAGGTTGGAGACTGGGGTGCAGAACGACTGTTATAGAGAGCAGAGTTTGGAGACTGGGTTGCTGAAGGATCTTACAAAGAGAATAGGTTGGAGACTGAGGTGCAGATGGACTGTTACAGAGACCAGTGGTTGGAGACTCAGGTGCAGAAGGACCAAGCAGAGAGGAGAGGTGTCAGACTGAGGTGCAGAAGGACTGTAAAAGAGAGCAGAGGTTGGAGACTGAGGTGTAGAAGTACTGTTAGAAAGAGCAGAGTTTGGAGACTGAGGTGCAGAAGCACTGTTACAGAAAGCAGAGGTTGGAAGTTGAGGTGCAGAAGGACCGTTACAAAGACCAGAGTTTGGAGGCTGCAGTATAGAAAAACTGCTATAGAGAGCAGAGTTTGGAGACTGGGGTGTAAAAGGAATGTTACAGAGAGCACAGGTTGGAGACTGAGGTGCAGAAGGAGAGATACAGAGAGCAGAGTTTTGCGACTTGTGTTTAGATGGACTGTTATAGAGAACAGTGTTTGGAGACTGGGGTGCAGAATGATCGTGCAGAGAGCAGAGGTGTCAGACTGAGGTACAGAAGGACTGTTACAGAGAGCAGAGTTTGGAGACTGAGGTGTAGAATGACTGTTACAGCGAGCAGAGTTTGGAGATTGAGGTGCAGAAGGACTGTTACAGAAAGAAGTTGTTGGATATTGGCGTGCAGAAGGACTGTAACAGAGACAAGAGTTTGGAGACTGCGGTATAGAAAAACTGTAATAGAGAGCAGAGGTTGGAGACTGAGGTGCAGAAGAACTGTTTCAGAGAGCAGAGTTTGGAGACTTGGGTGTAGAAGGACTGTTACAGAGAGCATAGGTTGGAGACTGGGGTTCAGATGGATCTTACAGAGAGCAGAGTTTGGAGACTGGGGTTCAAAACGACTTTTGCAGACAGCAGATGTTGGAGACTAGGTTGGAGAAGAATCATTTCAGAGAGAAGAGGTTGGAGACTGGGGTGCAGAAAGCCTGTTACCGAGAGCAGAGGTTTGAGACTGCGTTGCAGAAGTCCTGTTACAAAGAGCAGAAGTTGGAGACTGTTGTGCAGAAGGACAGGTACAATGTGTAGAATTTGAAGACTGGGTTGCAGAAGGATCTTACCGAGAGCAGAGTTGAGAGACTGAGGTGCAGAAGGACTGTTGCAGAGAGCAGATGTTGGTAACTAGTGTGCATAAGGACTGTTGTAGACAGCAGAGGTTATAGAGTAGGTTGGAAAAGGACTGTTGCAGACAGCAGAGGTTTGAGACTGAGGTGCAGAAGTCCTGTTACAGAGAGCAGAGGTTGAAGACTAAGGTGCAGAAGGACTGTTATAGAGAGTAGAGGTTGGATACAGGGGTGCAGAAGCATCTTACAGAGAGCAGAATTCGGAGACTGAGGTGCAGAGAGACTGTTGCAGAGATAAGAGGTTGGAGACAGGGGTGCAGAAGTATCATTGCAGAGAGCAGAGGTTGAAGACTGTGGTGCAGAAGGCCTGCTATAAAGAGGGAGTTTGGAGACTGGAGTGCAGAAGTCCTGTTACAGAGAGGAGAGGTTGGAGACTGGGGTGCAGAACGACTGTTATAGAGAGCAGAGTTTGGAGACTGGGTTGCTGATGGATCTTACAAAGAGAATAGGTTGGAGACTGAGGTGCAGATGGACTGTTACAGAGACCAGTGGTTGGAGACTCAGGTGCAGAAGGACCAAGCAGAGAGGAGAGGTGTCAGACTGAGGTACAGAAGGACTGTAACAGAGAGCAGAGGTTGGAGACTGAGGTGTAGAAGTACTGTTAGAAAGAGCAGAGTTTGGAGACTGAGGTGCAGAAGCACTGTTACAGAAAGCAGAGGTTGGAAGTTGGGGTGCAGAAGGACCGTTACAAAGACCAGAGTTTGGAGGCTGCAGTATAGAAAACTGCTATAGAGAGCAGAGGTTGGAGACTGGGGTGTAAAAGGAATGTTACAGAGAGCACAGGTTGGAGACTGAGGTGCAGAAGGATAGATACAGAGAGCAGTTTTGAGACTTGTGTTTAGATGGACTGTTATAGAGAACAGTGTTTGGAGACTGGGGTGCAGAATGATCGTGCAGAGAGCAGAGGTGTCAGACTGAGGTACAGAAGGACTGTTACAGAGAGCAGAGTTTGGAGACTGAGATGTAGAATGACTGTTACAGCGAGCAGAGTTTGGAGACTGAGGTGCAGAAGGACTGTTACAGAAAGAAGTTGTTGGATATTGGCGTGCAGAAGGACTGTAACAGAGACAAGAGTTTGGAGACTGCGGTATAGAAAAACTGTAATAGAGAGCAGAGGTTGGAGACTGAGATGCAGAATAATAGATACAGAAAGCAGAGGTTTGAGTCTGGGTATTAGACGGATCCTACAGAGAGCAGAAGTTGGAGAGTGAAGTGCAGAAGGACTGTTACAGAGAGTAGAGGTTGGAGACTGAGGTGCAGAAGGACCCCTTGCAGAGAACAGTGTTTGGAAACTGAGGTGCAGAAGGATTGTTACAGAAAGCAGAGTTTGCTGATGGGGGTGCAGAAGGACTGTTGCAGAGAGAAGAGGTTGGGAGACTTGGGTGCAAAAGGACTGTTTCAGAGAGCAGATTTTGGAGACTGGGGTGCAGAAGGACTGTTGCAGAGAGCAAAGGTTGGATACTGAGGTGCAGAAAAACTCTTAGAGAGAGCAGAATTTGGAGACCTAGGATGGAGAAGTACTTATACAGAAAGCAGAGTTTGGAGTCTGTGCTGCAGAAAGACCTTTACAGAGAGCAGAGTTTTAAGACTGCAGTGTAGAAGGACTGTTGCATAGAGAAGAGGTTGGAGACTGAGGTGCAGAATGATAGATACAGAGAACAGACTTTGGAGACTGGGGTTCAGAAAGACTGATACCGAAAGCAGAATTTGGAAAGTGGGGTGTAGAATAACTGTTACAGAGAGCAGAGTTTGGAGACTCAGGTGCAGAAGAACTGTTACAGGAAGCAGAGTTTTGAAATTGGGGTGCAGAAGGACTTTTACAAAGAGCAGATGTTCGAGACTGTGGTATATAGACTGTTATCCAGAGCAGATGTTTGAGACGGGTGTGCAGAGAAACTCTTACATAGAGCACAGGTTGGAGACTGAGGTGCAGAAAGATAGATACAGAGAACAGACATTGGAGATTGGGGTTCAGACAGACTTATACAGAAAGCAGAGGTTGGAAACTGGGTGTAGAAGGACCGTTAAGAAGAACAGAGGTTGAAGACTACTGTACAGAAGGACTGTTACAGAGAGCAGATGTTCGAGACTGTGGAGCAGAAGGACTGTTGCAGAGAACAGAGGTTTGAGACTGGGTTGGAGAAGGAATGTTACAGAGAGCAGAGTTTGGAAACTGGAGTGCAGATAGATCTTACAAAGAGCAGAGGTTGGAGACTAGTGCAGAAGAACTGCTGCAGAGAGCAGACATTGGAGACTGGGGTCCAGAAGGATCGTTGCAGAGAGCAGAGTTTGGAGACTGGGGTGAAGAAGAACTGTTACAGAGAGAAGAGTTTGGAGACTGGTGTGCGGCAGGACTGTTGGAGAGAGCAGATGTTGGAGACTGGGGTAGAGATGAATCATTGCAGAGAGAAGAGGTTGGAGACTGTTGTGCAGAAGGACTCTTACAGAGTGCAGAGTTTAAAGAATTCGTTGGAAAAGGATCTTACAGAGAGCAGAGTTGGTAGACTGAGGTGCAAAAGGACTGTTAGAGAGAGCAGAGGTAGGAGACTGAGGTGCAGAAGGACTGTTACAGAGAGCAGAGTTTGAATACTCGGGTGCAGAAGCATCTTACAGAGAGCAGAATTTGGAAACTGAGGTGCAGAAGGACTGTTGCCGAGATAAGATATTGGAGAGTCGGGTGCTGTTGGATCATTGTAGGGAGCTGATGTTGGACACTGAGGTGCAGAAGGATCGTTGTAGAGAGCAGATTTTGGAGACTAGGGTGCAGAAGGCCTGATACCGAGAGAAGAGTTTGGAGACTGGCTTACAGAAGTCTTGTTACAGAGAGGAGAGGTTGGAGACTGAGGTGCAGGTGGACTGTTACAGAGAGCAGTGTTTGGAGACTGGGGTGCAGAAGGATCGTGCAGAGAGCATACGTGTCAGACTGAGGTGCAGAAGAACTGTTACAGAGGGCAGAGGTTGGAGAATGAGGTGTAGAAAGACTGTGACAGAGAACAAAGTTTGGAGACTGAGATGCAGAAGGACTGTTACAGAAAGCAGAAGTTGGAAATTGGGGTGCAGAAGGACAGTTACAGAGACCAGAGTTTGGAGACTGCGGTATAGAAAAACTGTTACAGAGAGCAGACTTTGGAGACTTGGGTGCAGAAGGAATGTTACAGAGCGAACAGTTTGGAGACTGAGGTGCAGAAGGATAGATACAAAGAGCAGATGTTTGAGACTGGGGTTAAGAAGGACCGTTACATAGAGCAGATGTTGGAGACTGGGGAGTAGACGGACTGTTGCAGAGGATAGACTTTGGAGACTGGGGTGCCGCAGGACACTTGAAGAAAGCAGAGGTTAAATATTGGGGTGAAGAAGGAATGTGACAGAGAGAAAAATTTGGAAACTGGCGTGCAAAAGGACTGTTGCAAAGAACAGAGATTGAAGACTGAGGTGCAGATGTCCTGTTACATATAGCAGAGCTAGAAGAAAGGTGTGCAGAAGGATCTTACACAGAGCAGAATTTGCAAACTGAGTTGCATAAGGACTATTGTAGAGATCAGAATTTGGAGACTTGGGTGCAGTAGGATCATTGCAGAGAGCAGAGTTTGAAGACTGGGGTGAAGAATGATCGTTGCAGAGAGCAGAGTTTGGAGACTGGCGTGCAGAAGGCCAGTTACAAAGAGGAGAGGTTGGAGACTGGGGTGCAGAAGGACTGTCATACAGAGCAGTGTTTGGAGACTGGGTAGTTGAAGGATCTTACAGAGAGCAGAGTTTGGAGACTGAGGTGCAGGTGGACTGTTACAGAGAGCAGAGGTTGGAGACTGAGTTGTAGAAGGACTGTTAGAGAAGGAGAGTTTGGAGACTCAGCTGCAGAAGGACTGTTACAGAAAGTAAAGTTTCGAAATTGGGCTGCAGAAGGACCATTACAGAGAGCAGAGTTTGGAGACTGCGGTATAGGTCTGTTACCGAGAGCAGAGGTTGGAGACTGGGGTGCAGATGGACTCTTACATAGAACACAGCTTGGAGACTAAGGTGCAGAAGGATACATACAGAGAACAGAGGTTGGAGCCTGGGGTCAGACAGACTGATATAGAAAGCAGAGATGGAGACTGGGGTGTAGAAGGATTATTACAAAGACCAGAGTTTGGAGACTGCGGTACAGAAGGTCTGTTACAGAGAACAGATCTCAAAGTCTGGGGAGCAGAAAAACTGTTGTAGAGGACAGAGTTTGGAGACTGGGTTGAAGAAGGAATGTGACCAAGAGCAGAGTTTGGAAACTGCAGTGCAGAAAGATCTGACAGAGAGCAGAGTTTGGAGACTATGGTGCAGAAGGACTGTTGCAAAGAGCAGACATTGGAGACTGGGTTCCAGAAGGATCGTACAAGAGAGCAGATTTTAAAAACTGGTGTGCAGAAGGACTGTTACACAGAGCAGAGGTTGGAGACTGAGGTGCAGAATGACTGTTAGGGAGAGCAGAGTTTGGAGACTGGGGTTCAGATGGATCTTACAGAGAGCAGAGTTTGGAGACTGGGGTTCAAGAGGAGTGTTGCAGAGATCAGATGTTGAAACTGGGGTGGAGAAGAATCGTTGCAGAGAGAAGAGGTTGGAGACTGGGGTGCAGAATGTCTCTTACAGAGAGCAGAGGTTGGAGACTGTTTTGCAGAAAGACTTTTACAGAGTGCAGAGTTTAAAGACTGGGTTGCAGAAGAATCTTACAGAGAGCAGAGTTGGGAGACTGAGGTTCTGCAGGACTGTTACAGAGAGCAGAGTTTGGAGACTGGGGTGCAGAAGGGTCGTTGCAGAGAGCAGGGTTTTGAGACTGAGGTGCAGCAGAACTGTTTTAGAAAGGAAGATGTTGGAGACTGGGGCAGAGAAGGACTGTTGCAGAGAGCAGATTTTGGTAACTCGGGTGCAGAAGGACTGTTGTAGAGAGCAGAGGTTGCAGACTGGGGTGCAGAATGACTGTTACAGAGAGCAGAGTTTGGAGACTTGGATGCAGAAGGAGTGTTACAGAGAGCAGAGTTTGGATACAGGGGTGCAGAAGGATCTTATAGAGAGCAGAATTCGAAGAGTGAGGTGCAGAAGGACAGTTTCAGAGATCAGAGGTTTGAGACTGAGGTGCAGTACGATCATTGCAGAGAGCAGAGGTTGGACACTGGGGTGCAGAAGGACAGTTATAGAGAGCCGAGTTTAGAGACTGGGTTGCTGAAGGATCTTACAGAGAGCAGAGGTGGGAGACTGGGGTGCATAGGAATGTTACAGAGAGCACAGGTTGGAGACTGAAGTGCAGAAGGATAGATGCAGAGAGCAGAAGTTTGAGACTGAGGTTCAAAAGGACTGATCCAGAAAGCAGAGTTTTGAGACTGGGGTGCTGAAAGACTGTTACGGAGAGCAGAAGTTGGAAACTGGGAGCACAAGGACTGTTGCAGAGGACAGAGTTTGGAGACTGGGTTGCCACAGGACACCTGCAGATAGCAGAGGTTAAAGACTGGGGTGCAGAAGGAATGTTACAGAGAGCAGAGTTTGGAAACTGGAAGGCAGAAGGATCTTACAGAGAGTAGAATTTGTAGACTGTGGTGCAGAAGGTTTGTTACAGAAAGCAGTGGTTGAAGACTGGGGTCAAGAAGGAGTGTTGCAGAGAGCAGAGTTTGGAGACTGGGGTTCAGAAGGACTATTGCAGAGAGTAGAGGTTAAACATGAGGTGCAAAAGGACTGTTGCAGAGAGCAGAGGTTAGAATCTGATGTGCAGAAAGACTCTTATAGAGAGCAGAGTTTGGAGACTGGGGTTCAGAAGGACTGTTACAACGACCAGAGATTGAAGACTGTGGTGCAGAAGGACTGTTGCAGAGATCAGAGGTTAAAGACTGTGGTGCAGTAGGTTCAATGCAGAGAGAAGAGTTTGGAGACTGGGGAGCAGAAGGATCCTTGAAGAGAGCAGATTTTGAAGACTGGGGTGCAGAAGGCCTGCTACAGAGAGCAGAGTTTGGAGACTGAGGTGCAGAAACACTGTTACAAAAACTAGAGGTTGGAAATTGGGGTGAAGAAGAAACATTACAGGGACTAGTGTTTGGAGACTGCGGTATAGGAAAACTGTTACAGAGCGCAGAGGTTGGAAACTGGGGTGCAGAAGGATTGTTGCAGAGAGCAGAGGCTGGAAACTGGAGTAAAGAAGGACTGTTGCAGAGAGCAGATGTTGGAGACTGGAGTGCAGATGGACTGTTTCAGAGAGCAGTGGTTGGAGACTGAGGTGCAGAAGGAATGTAACAAAGAGCAGAGTTTTGAGACTGGGGTGCAGAAGGACTGTTGCAGATAGCAGAGATTGGAGACTGGGGTGCAGAATGACTGTTGCAGATAGCACAGTTTAGAGAATGGGGTGTAGAAGGACAGTTGCAGAAAGCAGAGGTTTGAGACTTGGGTGCAGATGGACTGTTACAGAGAGCAGAGTTTGGAGACTGGGGTGCAGAAGGGCTGTTACAGAGAGATGAGGATGAATAGAGGACACAGAGACTAATCCACAAAGTTACATCTATCTTATATTTGATAAAGGGGCTAAAAACATGCAATGGAGGAAGGATAGCATCTTCAACAAATGGTGCTGGGAAAATTGGAAATCCATATGCAACAAAATGAAATTGAATCCCTTTCTCTCGCCAGCCACAAAAGTTAACTCAAAATGGATCAAGGAGCTAGATATAAAAACAGAGACACTGCGTCTGATAGAAGGAAAAGTTGGCTACGATCTACATATTGTGGGGTCGGGCTCCAAATTCCTTAATAGAACGCCCGTAGCCCAAGAGTTAATGACAAGAATAAACAAATGGGACCTACTTAAACTAAAAAGTTTTTTCTCAGCAAGAGAAACAGTAAAAGAGGCAAATAGAGAGCCTACATCCTGGGAACAAATTTTTACCCCTCACACCTCAGACAGAGCCCTAATATCCAGAATGTACAAAGAACTCAAAAAATTAAACAATAAGATAACAAATAATCCAATCAACAAATGGGCCAAGGACCTGAACAGACACTTCTCAGAGGAGGACATACAATCAATCCACAAGCACATGAGAAAATGCTCACCATCTCTATCAATCAGAGAAATGCAAATCAAAACCACCCTAAGATACCATTTCACTCCTGTAAGATTGGCAGCCATTACGAAGTCAAACAACAATAAGTGTTGGCGAGGATGTGGGGAAAAGGGCACACTTGTTCACTGCTGGTGGGACTGCAAAATGGTGAGGCCAATTTGGAAAGCAGTATGGAGATTCCTGGGAAAGCTGGGAATGGATCCACCATTTGACCCAGCTATTGCCCTTCTTGGACTATTCCCTGAGGACCTTAAAAGAGCACACTATACGGATACGGCCACATCAATTATTATAGCAGCACAATTCACAATAGCTAGACTGTGGAACCAACCTAGATGCCCTTCAATAGATGAGTGGATAAAAAAATTGTGGCAGCTATACACAATGGAGTATTATGCAGCACTAAGAAACGACAAAATCATAGAATTTGCAGGGAAATGGATGGCATTAGAGCAGATTATGCTAAGTGAAGCTAGCCAAGCCCTAAAAAACAAATGTCAAATGTCTTCTTTGATATAAAGAGAGCCACTAAGAATAGAACAGGAAGGAAGAGCATGAGGAAAAGACTAACATTAAACTAAGACGAATGGGGGGAGAGAAAGGAAGAGAGAAGGGAAAACATATGGAAATGGTAGGAGACCTTCAGTGATACACAAAATAATAAGAGGTTATGAGGGGCAAGGAAGTGGGGTGAAAAAAAGGGGAGAGAATTGAACAACAGCAGAGAAGGTAGAGAGGGATGTTGGGAGGGGAGTGGAGGGGAGGGGGGATAGTAGGGGATAGGAAAGGTAGCAGAATACAACAGTCACTAATATGCCATTATGTAAAAATGTGAGTATGTAACAGAAGTGAGTCTGTATTATGTATTTGGGGAGTTCAAAACCCAATTGAGTCGAATGTATGAAAGATGATATGTCTTGAGCTCTGTAATGTTTTGAACAACCAATAAAAAAAAATAAAAATAAAAGAAAGTAGAGTTTGTAGACTGAGGTGCAGAAAGACTCTTACAGAGAGCAGATGTTGGAAATTGTGGTGCAGATGGAGTGATACAGTAAGCAGAGTTTGGAGACTGGGGTGAAAAGGGCTGTTAAAGAGAGATGAGGTTGGAGACTGGAGTGCAGAAGGACTGATACAGAAAGCAGAGGTTGAAGACTGGGGAGCAGAAGAAGCATTACAGAGAGCAGATTTTGGAGACTGCTCTACAGGAGGACTGTTACATAGAGCAAAGTTTGGAGACTGGTGTGGAGAAGGACTGTTTCAGAGTGCAGACCTTGGAGTCTGGGGTGCAGTTGAACTGTTGCAGAGAGCATAAATTGGAGACTGGGGTGCAGAAGAACTGCTGCAGAGAGCAGAGTTTGGAAACAGAGGTGCAGAAGGAATGTTACAGAGAGAAGAGGTTTGGAACTGTGGTGCAGAAGGAATGATACAGAAAGGAGAGGTTGGAGACTGGGGTGCAGAGGGATCATTGCAGACAGCAGAGGTTGAGGATTGCGGTACAAAAGGACTGTTACAGAGAGCAGAAGTTGGAGACTGGGGAGCAGAAGGACTGTTCCAGAGACCAGAGGTTGGAGACTGGTGAGCAGAAGGACTGTTACAGAGAGCAGAGGTTGGATTCCTGGGAGCAGGAGGAATGTTACAGAGAGCAGATTTGGAAACTGGGGTGCAAAAGGATCTTACAGAGAGCAGAGGTTGGAGGCTGGGGTGCAGAAGCACTGTTACAGAGAGCAGATTTTGGAGACTGAGGTTTAGAAGGACTGTTACAGAAAGCAGATTTTGGAGACGGGTGTACTCAAGGATTGTTGCAGAGAGCAGAATTTTCACACTGAGCTTCAGGTAGACTTTTGCAGACTGCAGATGTTGAAGACTGGGGTGCAGAAGGACTTTTTCAGAGAGCACATGTTGGAGACTGGGGTGCAAAAGGATCATTGCAGAGAGCAGAGGTTGGAGACTGGGGTGCAGAAGGATTGTTACAGAGAGCAGAGGTTGGAGACTGGGGTGCAGAAGGACCATTACAGGTAGCAGAGGTTGGAGTCTGTGGAACAGAAGGCCTGTTACAGAGAGTAGAGTTTGGAGACTGGGGTGCAGAAGAACTTCTACAGAGAGCAGAGTTTTTAGACAAGGTTTCAAAAGGATCCTACAAAGAACAGAGGTTGTAGACCGAGGTGCAGCAGGACTGTTACAGAGAGTAGAGTTTGGAGACTGTGGTGCAGAAGGACCATTGCAGAGATCATATTTTGGTAACTGAGGTGAAGAAGGATTGTTAAAGAAAACAGAAGTTGCGCCTCTGGTGCAGAAGGACTGTTGCAGAGAGCAGAGTTTGGAGACTGGGGTTTACAAGCAGTATGGCAGAGAGCAGAGTTTGGAGACTGGGGTGCAAAAGGACTGTTTCAGAGAGCAGATGTTGGAGACTTGTGTGCAGAAAAATCTTTGCAGACAGCAGAAGTTTGAGACTGGGGTGCAGAAGGAGTGTTACAGAGAGTAGAGTTTTGAGACTGAGGTGCAGAAAGATCGATGCAGAGAGCTGAGTTTGGAGACTGAGGTGCAAAAGGACTGTTGCAGAGAGCAGAAGTTGGAGACTGAGGTGCAAAAGGACTGTTACAGCTAGCAGAGGTTGGAGACTGGGGTGCAGAAGAATCGTTGTAGAGAGCAAAATTTTGAGACTGGGGTGCAGAAGGATTGTTATAAAGAACAGAGGTTGGAGACCTGGGTGCAGAAGGCCTGTTACGGACAGAAGAGTTTTGACAAGGGGTTCAGAAGTACATTTACAGAGAGCAGTTTTTGTAGACTGAGGTGCAGAAGAACCGCTGCAGAGAGCAGAGTTTGAAGACTGAGGTACAGAAAAATTGTTACAGAGAGCAGATGTTGGAGACTGGGTTGCAGAGGGACTGTTGCAGAGATCACAGGCTTGCCCCTGTGGTGTATAAGGACTGTAGCTGAGAGCACAGGTTCACATTGGGGTTAAGAAGGACTGTTGCAGAGAGCAGAGGTTTGAGACTGGGTTACATTAGGACTGTTACAGAGGCAGAGGTTGGAGATTTGATGCAGAAGGACTGTTGCAGAAAGTAGAGTTTGTAGACTTAGGTGCAGAAAGACTCTTAAAGAGAGCAGATGTTGGAAATTGTGGTGCAGATGGAGTGATACAGTAAGTAGAGTTTAGAGACGGGGGTTCGGACGGACTGTTGCAGAGAGCAGAGTTTGTAGACTGAGGTGAAGAAGCACTATTACAGAGAGCAGAGGTTGGAGAATGGGGTGCAAAAGGCCTGTTACAAAGAGCAGAGGTTGGAGACTGGGGTACAGAAGGACTATTGCAGAGAACAGAGTTTTGAGACTGTGGTGCAGAAGGATCCTTGCAGAGAACAAAGTTTTCAGACTGAGGTTCAGAAGGTCTGCTGCAGAGAGCACAGTTTGGAGACTGAGGTGCAGAAAAAGTGTTACAGAGAGCAGAGTTTGGAGACTGTGGTGCCGAAGGATCATTGCAGAGAGCAGAGGTTGGAAACTGAGGTGCAGAAGGATTTTACAGAGAAAAGATTTTGGACACTGATGTGCAGAATGACTGTTACAGAGAGCAGAGCTTGGAGTATGGGGTGCAGAAGGATTGTTGCAGAGAGCGGAGTTTGGAGACTGGGGTGCAGAAAGATCATTACAGAGAGCAGAAGTTGGAGACTGAGGTGCAGAAGGATCGCTACAGAGAGCAGAGTTTGGAGACCAGGGTGCAGTAGAATAGTTACAGAAAGCATAGGTTGGAGACTGGGGTGTAGAAGAAATGTTGCAGAGAGCAGAGGTTGGAGACTGGAATGCAGAAAGCCTGTAGCAGAGAGGAGAGTTTGGAGACTGGGGTGTAGAAGGACTGTTGCAGAGAGCAGAGTTTGGAGACTGAGGTGCAGAAGGACTGTTACCGAGAGAAGAGTTTTCAGACTGGGGTGCAGAATAACTGATACGGAAAGTAGAGTTTAAAGACTGGGGTGCAGAAGGATTGTTACAGAGAGCAGAGTTTGTAGCCTGGGGTGCAGAAGGACTGCTGCAGAGAACAGAGGTTGGATACTAAGGTGCAGAAGGGCCGTTGCAGAGAGATGATGTTGGAGACTGAGGTGCAGAATGACTGTTACAGAGAGCAAAGTTTGGAGAACGGGGTGCAGAAGGATCTTAAGGAGAGCAGTCGTTGGAGACTGGGATGCAGAAGGATCGTTGCAGAGAGCAGAGGTTGGAGACTGGGGTGTAGAAGGACTTTTGCAGAGAGCAGAGGTCGGAGACTGTGGTGCAGAAGGCCTGTTACAGAGAGCAGACTTTGGAAACTGAGTTGAAGAAGACCTGTTACAGAGAGCAGATGTTTGAGACTGGGGAGCAGAAGAATTGTTACAGATAGCACAGTTTGAAGACTGGGATTCAGATAGATTGTTGCAGAGAGCAGGGGTTTCAGACTGTGGCTTAGAAGTACTGACACAGAGAGCAGAGGTTGGAGTTTGAGGTGCAGAAGGACTGTTTCAGAAAACAGAGGTTGGTATTTGGGGTGCAGAAGTACCGTTATAGAGAAAAGAGGTTGGATATTGCGGTACAGAAGGACTGTTACAGTGAGCAGAGTTTGGAGACTGGGGTGCACAATGATCCTTGCAGAGAGCAGAGGTTGGAGACTGGGGAGCAGAAGGTCCGTTGCAGATTAATGAGGTTGGAGAGTGAGGTGCAGAAAGACTATTACAGAGAGCAGAGTTTGGAGACTGGGTTGCAGAAGACCTTTTACAGAGAGCAGATGTTGGAGACTTGGGTGCAGAAGGATTGTTACAAATAGCACAGTTTGGAGACTGGGGTGTAGTAGGACCGATGTAGAGAGCAGAGGTTTCAGATTGAGGCTTAGAAAGACTGTTACCGAGAGGAGAGGTTGAAGTCTGAGGTGCAAAACGACTTTTATAGAAAGCAGAGGTTGGCAATTGGGGTGCAGCTTGACCGTTACAAAGAGAAGAGGTTGGAGAATGCGATACAAAAGGACTTTTACAGTGAGCAGAGTTTGAAGACTGGGTAGAAGAAGGATCATTGCAGAGAGCAGATTTTGGAGACTGGGGTGCAGAAGGACTGTTACAGAGAGCAGAGGTTGGAGACTGAGTTGCAGAAGGACAGTTACACTGAGGTCAGGTTGGAGACTGGGGTGCAGAAGATACGTTGCAGAGAGCCGAGTTTGGAGACTTGGGTGCATAAGGACTGATGTAGAGAGCAGAGTTTGGAGACTTTGGTGCAGAAGGACTGATTCAGAGAGCAGAGGTTGGATACTGGGGTGCAGAAGGATCGTTGCAGAGAGCAGAGTTTGAAAACTATGATGCAGAAGTTTTCAAATGATGCTCTTTGTTTAAACAGAGAGGGGGAGATGTTGAGAGCCACAGCCAAAGGGGCCCCAGCAAACTTCCAGCTGCCAGCAAGCTTCAGACTGCCAGCTGATGATTGGCTCACAGTGGCCCCAGCAACATCTAGCTGATTGGCTCCTCTGCTGTGATGTTCATTGGGCTGTTTCCCTGCCCTTCAGACTGCCAGCTGATGATTGGCTTACAGCAGCCCCACCAACATCTAGCTGATTGGCTCCTCCACGGAGCTGCTCATTGGGGGATTTCTTTGGCTCCGCCCACATGACCCAGCCAATCGGCCTCAAGAGCAGGAGGATTGTGGGAGGTGGTGAGGTTGGTGTGAGGGGAGGCTTGTGGAAGCCGGTGGTGGCAGTTGTGCTCTGAGGGTTTTTCCCTGGAGCGGTTTTGTTTGGCGTTTGTAGTTCTAAAAATAAAGTTAGTTTCTTTTTGACAAGTGGCTCCTGATTTGTGCCAAGCCAGACTTCGGCATTTGGTGGCTCGCACGGGGAGCAACTGAGAGTAAGTAAACTGCTCACCCCTGAGGGCATGGCGAGAGGATGGGGAGCCATTCTAAGATTCCTCTTTTGTTTTGCTTCATTTTTTTTTAAGTTGCCTGTCCCTGGAGATGAGTGAGAGGGAAGAAAAACCACTCACATCTGAGGAAAAACTATTTGCGTTTGAGGAACAGATAGGGAGAAAGGACGGATGCATATGTCAGGAGGATAGAAAGGCTGTTATAATGATTTTGTGTGGTTCCATTTTTATTGGATTCTGTCTCTGTTTTGTTTGGCGTCATCTTGTTGGGTTGTATTATAGTAGAAATACGGGATCAGCAATTAGTAAAAAACAAACCGAAAGAGTGTTAAGTAAATTGTTAGAGGAAGGAAGCTTCCCAGTAAAATCAAGAGCAGTCAGGGCATACATTTGATATAATACAAAAATATAGCCCATGGCTTTTTAAAGAGGAGTTGTTAGATATATCACAATGGAACCATCATGGTGAAGATTTAAAAAGAATAGAAAAGAACAACCCAGGGACTCTGCCAGTTGGCACATTGTCATTGTGGACGATGGTATCTGGTTTGCTTAGTCCAAAGCCTTCAGTTCAGACAGAGGTAGAGGAAGAAGAAGACATATTGATTCAAGTAGAAGAGGAAGTCTCTCAAGTTAGTCAGAAATAGAAAAAGATTCAAGTAAAAGAGAAGGTCTTTCGAGATAGTGAGACAGAGGAAGGAAGTTAAGAGCAGAAAAATCTATCAGGGGAAAAGTTAAAACAGGAGACTGCTAATAAGACCTTTTTATTAGAGAGCGTAAGTGTCCAACCAACAGCACCACCTCTACAGGAGACTGCTACTAACAGCATTCTATCACCAGAGGGCGTAAGTGTTCAACCAACAGCGACACCTCTACAGGAGACTGCTACTAACAGCACTCTATCACCAGAGGGCATAAATGTCCAATCAACAGCACCACCTCCATATGCTAGGAGACTCCCAACCCCCGCAGTTGATAGTTGGGATCCTGAGACAGGATCTCAAGTATGCCCTGTATTTGAGGTAGGAGGGCAGCGAACTTACCAGGGTTTAAATTTCAAATCAGTGAAGGAGCTAAAAGAGGCTGTAACAACCTATGGTCCTCAAGCACCCTTCACTGTAAGCTTGGTCAAATCCATTACCAACTTAAGCATGACGCCAGCAGATTGGGCTAGTATGTGTAAAGCTGTGCTAAATGGAGGACAATACCTGTTATGGAAGGTTGCCAATGAGGAATTTTGCAAGGAGACGGCTAGTCGAAATGCAGCAGCTGGTTATCCTCAGAGAAATCTAGATATGTTGTTAGGAAAGGGACCTTATGAGGATCGGAAGAAACAAAATGCATATGATCCTGGTGTATATTCACAAATTGCTGTAGATGCAGTTAGGGAATGGAAGACTTTACAAGAACATGGAGGTTTACAAGGTCAATTATCTAAGATAATACAAGGAGCTAATGAACCTTACGCTGAATTTGTAGATAGGCTTATTCAAACAGCTACCAGAGTTTTTGGGAATACAGAACAAGCAATGCCATTAATAAAACAACTGGCTTATGACCAAGCGAATCGTTGGTGTAGAGATATCATTAGACCATGGAAACAGGAAGATTTAAACACATATATTAAATTATGTAGAGACATTAATGAACAAGGGCAAATTGTGGCAGCTGCAGTAAAACAGGCTTTAGATGCCAGAGACATTAATGAACAAGGGCAAATTGAGGCAGCTGCAGTAAAACAGGTTTTAGATGCCAGAGACATTAATGAACAAGGGCAAATTGTGGCAGCTGCAGTAAAACAGGCTTTAGATGCCAGGCCAAGAACATGCTACAATTGTCAACAAACAGGACATTTTAAAAGGAATTGCCCCATAGGAGGAGGGTTTAACAAAACTAGGTATCAAACAAGTAGAATACCGGGTATTTGCCAACGATGCCATAGAGGGAGACATTGGGCTAATGAATGCCATTCTCAAACCACCATAGAGGGTACTCCATTACATTGTTCTAATGAATGCCGTTCTCAAACCACCATAGAGGGTACTCCATTATCAAAAAACGAACAAGGACAAGATGTTTATCCACAATATCGTGGACAAAGGCATCGGGCTCCATTGCCAAAAAATGGACAGGGGGCCCCAATGCTCCGGGGCCCCAAACCACAAATATACGGAGCACTGGAGGAACCCAGCAACCCCAGCAACCCCATCAGGGTAGTGCCCAGCACATCAGATCCCTCATCAGACAAACCAGAGGGAGCGCAGGGTTGGACATCTGCGCCTCCACCAAATCAGTACTAACTCCAGAGATGGGAGTTCAAATCATTCCCACAGGGGTAAAAGGACCTCTTCCCAAAGGAACAGTAGGCTTATTATTGGGACGCAGCTCTTCTACTCTAAAAGGACTTTTGTTAAGTCCTGGGGTAATTGATTCCGATTATGAAGGTGAAATAAAAATTATAGCGAGTTCTCCAAAGGGTATATCAGTAATTTCACCAGGAGATAGAATAGCACAGTTACTAATAATACCAAGCCTACATGATAAATTTTCCAGTCATGTTGTAGAAAGAGGTTCCAAAAGATTAGGCTCCAGAGGTGTAGATTGGACTATGCTTTCTTTAAATTTAGATTCTCGCCCCATGCTAAAACTAAATATTCAAGGACATGAATTTAATGGGCTACTGGATACAGGTGCAGACCTTAGCATCATCTCTCGTCAAGAATGGCCAAAACATTGGCCATTACAACAAGCCACTCAATCGCTTCGAGTCCTAAGAGTGGTGACTAATCCTGATAGAAGTGCAATGCTATTAGATCGGAAGGATCCTGAAGGATGTGAAGGAACTATACAGCCATATGTATTGGATCATCTTCCCGTAAATTTATGGGGACGAGATGTCCTAGATCAATTAGGTTTGACATTAACAAATAATATCAATCAAAATGCACCCACTATTATGGCTAGACAAGGTTTTAGGAAAGGAAAAAGATTAGAAAAACAAGAACAAGGTATAGCAGCACCAATACAAATAGGTCAAGGAACAGACAGACATGGGTTGGATTTTCACAAAGGGCCACTGAGACAATAAAAATTACATGGAAATCAGAAAGACCAGTATGGGTTACTCAGTGGCCCTTGACTAAAGAAAAGACACAAGTAGCCCATGATCTGGTCAAACAACAATTAGCGGAAGGACATATACAACCTTCTGTATCTCCCCATAATACTCCCATTTTTGTCATCAAAAAGAAATCTGGTAAATGGAGATTACTGCAAGATTTAAGAGCCATTAACAATGAAATGGTCATTATGGGACCTGCTCAATCAGAGATTCCTCAATTGTCTGCTTTGCCAAAAACTTGGTAATACTTTACAAAAGCGTTTTAAAATAACTAAGGAACAAGCTAGACAAATAATAAAACAATGTCAAAATTGTGTTACTTTTTACCACAAGTTAATCTTGGAGTCAATCCTAGAGGATTGATGCCTAACCATATTTGGCAGATGGACGTCACACACTTGCCAGAATTTTGAAAATTAAAATATTTGCATGTTACAGTTGATACTTCTTCTGGATTTTTGATGGGCTCCCTTCATGCCGGCGAAAAAACTAAAGATGTTATAGCTCATTGCTTACAAAATTTTGCCACTATGGGCATTCCAAAACAGTTAAAAACAGATAATGCCCCTGGTTATACGTCTACTTCTTTTAAACAATTTTGCTCATCATTTGGCATTACTCATATAACAGGAATCCCATACAATCCACAGGGACAAGGCATAGTTGAAAGAGCTCATCAAACTATTAAAATGTACTTATTAAAGCAAAAAGACGGAATTGGGAAGGGGTATATATTCCCCAAAGATAAACTTAAAATAACCCTTTTTACTCTAAACTTTTTAAATTTGGATTCATCAGGACTTAGTGCTGCAGAAAGGAATATGTGTCCAAAAAATGTACATAAGCCCAAGGTACTTTGGAAAGATATTCTAACAGGACAATGGAAAGGTCCTGACCCAGTAATTTTCTGGAGTCGGGGGTCTGTTTGTGTGTTTCCACAGGAAGAACAGCAGCCAATTTGGATTCCAGAGAGATTAACCAAGGTTCTGACCCAGTGATTGTCTGGAGTCGGGGGTCTGTTTGTGTGTTTCCACAGAAAGAACAGCAGCCGATTTGGATTCCAGAGAGATTAACCAAGGTTCTGACCCAGTGATTGTCTGGAGTCGGGGGCCTGTTTGTGTGTTTCCACAGGGAGAACAGCAGCTGATTTGGATTCCGGAGAGATTAACTAAAATCCTGACCCAGTGATTCTCTGGAGTCGGGGGTCTGTTTTTGTGTTTCCACAGGGAGAACAGCAGCCGATTTGGATTCCAGAGAGATTAACTAAAGCGATTTCTAAAGACCAAAAAGAAGATAATTTAGCTCAAATCCATAATAGCTGATATCCAAAACTCCAATTTGGCTATCCTTACATCTGCGACAGAACCAGGATGCTTTTTTCAATATCTATTTTATTATTGCCCTTTCCCATATCATGAAGTTCTATTTTATTTTTTTGAGCTCATACAGACCTAGGTTAATGTTTTGCTGATCAGTTCTATTTTTTTTGACTATAGAGTTTTTAAACATTGCAATAGATATTTTACCTGTAAAAAGTGATAAGGCCTTTACTATTATGTTATGTGTTGTATGCATTATATTATGTGGGCACACTTGTGTTTTGTGTTATATGTTTGAATGTACGTATGTCCAATGTACGTATTTCCATATATCATATATGATGAGCGCTCATGAAAAGATGGATCCAAATATTTTTTTTTTATTCACGTGATTTAAATGGTTTAATTTAAATTGGGTAAATAACTGTTAAGAATTGTTTTAATATGTAAACAAAAAAGGAGGTTAACAGATCTGTTTGTTTACTCTCACCTTTCGTTTTCATTATATTTAATAATTCTCTTCACAATAATGTAAATTGTTAAGAACATTGTTTTCTTTTAGTGCCTTCTGGAATGTTACCTAATTTTTTCTTTAGCCATTATTGCCAGAATTTCTATCTTCATCCCAGTGCCGATGAAGATAATATAAATTGTTAAGAAAATTGTTTTCTTTTAGTGTCTTCTGGAATGTTACCTAATTTTTTCTTTAGCCATTATTGCCAGAATTCCTATCTTCATCCCTGTGCCGGTGAAGACAAAGATAAAACTAATCTACAATTTCTGCAATAGCCATCACTGAACTGCTTACAGAACTTGCACTGAACTGCTTACAGAACTATGTGTCACTTGTATGCATTGTGAACTATCTGTTGGTGCAGCAACTTGTGGTAGTGTTGGGGTATTTTTGCTGATGATATCATCGGTGGTACAATTTTCCCAAAAGGAGCCGTCAATTGACTTGGTATATCTTCCTCCCTTCTGCTTGTCATGATCATTCAGCTAAAATTTGGGGGTCAACAGAGGTGAGGCAAAGAACCTCACCCCCCCCCCCCCCGCTGAGACCTCTCCACAGGTGTGGCTGTATACTGGACCGGTAGTCAATGACGGGTAAGATCCAATTACAATGGTACCAACCTAAGACAGGAGGCTGACGCCCTGAGGTCAGCTCATCCGAAGACGGGTAAGGACCATATGTAGTATTGGACAACCTAAGGCAGGCACGGTCCCTAAGCCACATGCTTGTTGTTTAAACAGAGAGGGGGAGATGTTGAGAGCCACAGCCAAAGGGGCCCCAGCAAACTTCCAGCTGCCAGCAAGCTTCAGACTGCCAGATGATGATTGGCTCACAGTGGCCCCAGCAACATCTAGCTGATTGGCTCCTCTGCGGTGATGTTCATTGGGCTGTTTCCCTGCCCTTCAGACTGCCAGCTGATGATTGGCTCACAGCAGCCCCACCAACATCTAGCTGATTGGCTCCTCCACGGAGCTGCTCATTGGGGGACTTCTTTGGCTCCGCCCACACGACCCAGGCAATCGGCCTCAAGAGCAGGAGGATTGTGGGAGGTGGTGAGGTTGGTGTGAGGGGAGGCTTGTGGAAGCCGGTGGTGGCAGTTGTGCTCTGAGGGTTTTTCCCTGGAGCGGTTTTTTTTGGCGTTTGTAGTTCTAAAAATAAAGTTAGTTTCTTTTTGACAAGTGGCTCCTGATTTGTGCCAAGCCAGACTTCGGCACAGAAGGATCGTTACACAGAGCAGAGTTTGGTTCCTGGGGTGTAAAAAGACTGCTGCAGAGAACAGAGGTTTGAGACTGAGGTGCAAAAGAACTGATACAGAGAGCATAGGTTGGAGACTGGGGTGCAGAAGAACTGATACACAAAGCAGAGGCTGGAGTCTGGGGTTCAGAAGGACCGTTACAGGCAGCAGAGTTTGGAGACTGCAGTCGAGAAAAAACTTTTACAGAGAGCAACGTTTGGAGACCGGGGTGCAGAAGGACTGTTGCAGAGAACAGAGTTTGGAAACTGGGGTGAAGAAAAACCGTTGCAGAGAGAAAAGGTTGGAGACTGAGTTGCAGAAGGATTGTTACAGAGAGCAGAGTTTGGAGACTGGGGTCCCGAAGGACTGTTGCAGAGAGCAGAGTTCGGAGACTGAGGTTAAGAAGGATCGTTGCAGGGAGCAGAGGTTGGAGACTGGGGTGCAGAAGACCTGTTACAGAGAGCAGAGATTGGAGACTGGAGTGCAGAAGGCCTGTTTGAGAGAGCGGAGTTTGGAGACTGGGATGCAGAAGGAATGTTACAGAGAGCAGAGTTTGGAGACTGGGGTGCAGAAGGACTGTTACAGAGAGCAGCATTTGGAGAATGCGTGGCAGAAGGATCTTACAAAGAACAGAGGTTGGAGTCGGAGGTTCAGAAGGACTTTTACAGAGAGTAGAGGGTAAAGACTAGGGTGCAGAGGGAGTGTTACAGAGAGCAGAGTTTGGATATTGGGGTGCAGAAGAACTGTTACTGAGAGCAGAGGTTGGAGAATGGGGTGCAGAAGGACTGTTGCAGAGAGCAGAGTTTGGAGACTGAGGTGCAAAATGACTGTTACAGAGAGCAGAGTTTCAAAACTGGGGTGGATAAGGACCATTGCTGTGAGCAGAGGTTGGAGCCTGGGGAAAAGAAGGATCGTTGCAGAGAGTAGATGTTTGAGACTGGGGTGCAGAAGGACTGTTAAAGAGAGCAGAGGTTGGAGACTCAGGTGCAGAAGGACTTTTACAGAGAGCAGAATTTGGAGATGAGATACAAAAGGATCATTACAGAGAGCAGAGGTTGGAGACTGTGTTGCAGAAGGACTGATACACAGATAAGAGGTTGGAGACTGGGGTGCAGGTAGATCGTTGAAGAGATCAGACGTTTGAAACTAAGGTGCAGAAGGATCATTACACAGAGCAGATTTTGGTGACTGGGGAGTAAAAGGACTGCTGCAGAGAGCAGAGGTTGGAGACTGAGTTGCAAAAGGACTGATACAAAGAAGAGATGTTGGAGTCTTGGGTGCAGAAGTACTGTAGCAGATAGAAGAGTTTGGAGAATGGGGTGCAGAAGAACCGTTTCAGAGAGCAGAGGTTGGAGACTGAGGTGCAGAAGGATTGTTACAGGGAGCAGAAGTTGGAGACTGGGGTGCAGAAGGCCTGTTACAGAGAGCAGAGTTTGGAGACTGAGGTGCAGAAGGACTGTTAAAGACAGCACAATTTCGTGACTGGGTTGCAGAAGGATCTTAAAGAAAGCATTTTGTAGACTGAGGTTCAGAAGGACTGTTACAGAGAGCAAAGTTTGGAAACTCAGGTGCAGAAGGATTTTTGCAGAGAGCCGAGTTTTCAATCCGAGGTGCAGAAAAACTGTTTCAGAGAGCAGATGTTGGATCCTGAGGTGCAGAAGGACTGTTACAGAGAGTAGAGTTTGGAGACTGGGGTGCAGAAGGATCGTTGCAGAGAGCACAGGTTAGAGACTGGGGTGCAGAAGGCCTGTTACAGAGAGCAGAGTTTGAAGACTGGGGTGCAGAAGGCTTGTTACAGAGAGCAGTGTTTGGAGACTAGGGTGCAGAAGACTGTTACAGAGAGCAGCATTTGGAAAATGGGTTGCAGAAGGATCAAACAGAGAGCTGAGGTTGGAGACTGAGGTGCAGAAGGACTTGTACAGAGTAGAGGGTTGAGACTGGATTGCAGAAGGAGTGCTAAGACTGTTACAGAGAGCAGAGCTTGGAGACTGGGGTGCAGAAGAAATGTTGCAGAGAGCAGAGGTTGGAGACTGGCGTGCAGAAGAAATGTTGCAGAGAGCAGAGGTTGAAGACTGGGGTGTAGAAAAAGTGTTGCAGAGCACAGAGGTTGGAGACTGAGGTGCAGAAGGACTGTTACAGAGAGCAGAGGTTTTAGACTGGGGTGCAGAAGGACAACTCCAGAGAACAGAGGTTGGATACTGGGGTGCACAAGGGCTGTTGTAGAGAGATAAGCATGGAGACTGACGTACAGAATGACTGTTAGAGAGAGCAAAGATTGAAGAACGGGGTGCATAATGATCTTACAGAGAGCAGACATTGGAGACTGGGATGCAGAAAGATCGTTGCAGAGAGCAGAGGTTGGAGACTTGGATGTAGAAAGACTTTTGCAGAGAGCAGAGGTTGGAGACTGGGGTGCAGAAGGCCTGTTACAGAGGTCAGAGTTTTGAGACTGGGTTGCAGAAAACCTGTTACAGAGAGCAGACGTTGGGGACTGGGGTGCAGAAGGATTGTTACTGATAGCACAGTTTGGAGACTGGGGTTTAGAAGGATTGTTTGAGAGAGCAGAAGTTTCAGATTGAGACTTAGAAGGACTGTTACAGGAAGCAGAAGTTGAAAATTGGGTTTCAGAAGGACCGTTATAGAGATAAGAGGTTGGAGATTGCCGAACAGAAGTACTGTTAAAAAGAGCAGAGTTTGGAGTCTGGGGTGCAGAAGGATCGTTGCAGAGAGAAAATGTGGGAGACTGGGATGCAGAAGGATCGTTGCAGAGAGCAGAGGTTGGAGACTGAGGTGCAGAAGGATCGCTACAGAGAGCAGCGTTTGAGGACCAGGGTTCAGTAGGATTGTTTCAGAAAGCACAGGTTGGAGACTGGGGTGCAGAAGAAATGTTGCAGAGAGCAGAGATTGGAGAGTGGGGTGCAGAAGGACTGTAGCAGAGAGCAGAGGTTGGAGACTGGGGTGTAAAAGGACTGTTGCAGAGAGCAGACCTTGGAGACTGAGGTGCAGAAGGACTGTTACAGAGATCAGAGGTTTTAGACTGGGGTGTAGAATACCTGATACTGAAAGTAGAGTTTGGAGACTGGGGTGCAGAAAGATTGTTATTGGGAGCAGAGTGTGTAGCCTGGGGTGCAGAAGGACAGCTGCAAAGAACAGAGTTTAGATACTGGGATGCACAAGGGCCGTTGCAGAGTGATTAGTTTTGAGACTGAGGTGCAGAATGACTGTTACTGAGAGCAAAGTTTGGATAACGGTGTGCAGAAAGATCTTACAGAGAGCAGACGTTGGAGACTGGGATGCAGAAGGATTGTTGCAGAGAGCAGAGGTTGGAGACTGTGGTGTAGAAGAACTTTTGCAGAGAGCAGAGGTTGGAGACTGGGGTGCAGAAGGCCTGTTACAGAGAGCAGAGTTTAGAGACTGGGTTGCAAAAAACCTGTTACAGAGAGCAGATGTTGGAGACTGGGGTGCAGAAGGATTGTTACTGATGGCACAGTTTGGAGACTGTTGTTTAGAAGGATTGTTGGAGAGAGCAGAATTTTCAGATTGAGGCTTAGAAGGACTGTTACAGAGAGCAGAGGTTGGAGACTGAGGTGTAGAATCACTGTTACAGAGAGCAGAGTTTGGAGACTGAGTTGCAGAAGGACTGTTACAGAAAGTAGAGGTTGGAAATTGGGGTGCAGAAGGACCGTTACAGAGACCAGACTTTGGAGACTGCGGTATAGAAAAACTGTTACAGATAGCAGAGTTTGGAGACTGGGGTGCAGAAGGAATGTTACAGAGAGCACAGGTTGGAGACTGAAGTGCAGAAGGATAGATACAGAGAGCAGAGGTTTGAGACTGAGGTTTAAAAGGACTGATCCAGAAAGCAGAGTTTTGAGACTAGGGTGCTGAAAGACTGTTAGGGAGAGCAGAAGTTGGAGACTGGGGAGCACAAGAACTGTTGCAGAGGACAGAGGTTAGAGACTGGGGTGCCGCAGGACACTTGCAGAAGGCAGAGGTTAAAGACTGGGGTGGAGAAGGAATGTTACAGAGAGCAGAGTTTGGAGACTGTGGTGCAGAAGGTTTGTTACAGAGAGCAGTGGTTGGAGACTGGGGTCCAGAAAGATCGTTGCTGAGAGTAGAGTTTGGAGACTGGGGTTAAGAAGGACTGTTGCAGAGAACAGACGCTGGAGACTGGAGTGCAGAAGGATCGTTTCAGAGAGCAGAGGTTGGAGACTGAGGTGCAGAAGGATCGATAAGGAGAGCAGAGTTTGGAGACTTGGGTGCAGTAGGATAGTTACAGAGTGCACACGTTGGAGCCTGGGGTTCAGAAGACATGTTGAAGAGAGCAGAGGTTGGAGACTGGGGTGCACAAGGACTGTAGCAAAGAGCAGAGTTTGGAGACTAGGGTTTAGAAGGACTGTTGCAGAGAGCAGACTTTAGAGACTAGGATGCAGAAGGATAGTTGCAGAGAGCAGATTTTGGAGACTGGTTTGTAGAAGGACTTTTGCACAGAACAGAGTATTGAGACTGGGGTGTAGAAGGACTGTTGCGGAGAGCAGAGTTTGGAGACTGAGGTGCAGAATGACTGTTACCGAGAGAAGAGTTTTCAGACTGGGGTGCACAATAACTGATACGGAAAGTAGAGTTTAAAGACTGGGGTGCAGAAGGATTGTTACAGAGAGCAGAGTTTGTAGCCTGGGGTGCAGAAGGACTGCTACAGAGAACAGAGGTTGGATACTGAGGTGCAGAAGGGCCGTTGCAGAGAGATGATGTTGGAGACTGAGGTGCAGAATGACTGTTACAGAGAGCAAAGTTTGGAGAACGGGGTGCAGAAGGATCTTAAGGAGAGCAGTCGTTGGAGACTGGGATGCAGAAGGATCGTTGCAGAGAGCAGAGGTTGGAGACTGGGGAGTAGAAGGACTTTTGCAGAGAGCAGAGGTTGGAGACTGTGGTGCAGAAGGCCTGTTACAGAGAGCAGACTTTGGAAACTGAGTTGAAGAAGACCTGTTACAGAGAGCAGATGTTTGAGACTGGGGAGCAGAAGGATTGTTACAGATAGCACAGTTTGAAGACTGGGATTCAGATAGATTGTTGCAGAGAGCAGGGTTTTCAGACTGTGGCTTAGAAGGACTGACACAGAGAGCAGAGGTTGGAGTTTGAGGTGCAGAAGGACTGTTTCAGAAAACAGAGGTTGTTTTTTGGGGTGCAAAAGTACCGTTATAGAGAAAAGAGTTTGGATACTGTGGTACAGAAGGACTGTTACAGTGAGCTGAGTTTGGAGACTGGGGTGCAGAAGGACTGTTACAGAGAGCAGACGTTGGAGACAGAGGTGCAATAGGATTGTTACAGAGAGCAGAGGTTGGAGACTGAGGTGCAAAATAACTGTTATAGACAACAGAGGGTGGAGACTGGGGTGCAGAAGGATCGTTGGGGTGAGCAGAGTATGGAGACTGGGGTGTAGAAGGACTGTTGAAGAGAGCAGAACTTTAAGACTGGGGTGTAGAAGGCGTGTTGCAGAGAGCAGATGTTGGAAACATGGGTGCAGAAAGATTGTTGCAGAGAGCAGAGGTTGGAGACTGGGTTTCAGAAGGATGGTTAAAGAGAGCAATATTTGGAGACTATCGTGCAGAAGGACTTTTACAGAGAGCACAGGTTGAAGACTGGGATGCAGTAGGGCTTTTACAGAGAGCACAGGTTGAAGACTGAGGTGCAGAAAATCTGTTGCAGAGAGCAAAGTTTGGAGACTTTTGTGCAGATGGAGTGATGCAGAGTGCAGAGTTTGGAGACTGAGGTACAGAAGGACCCTTACAGAGACCAGAGTTTGGAGACTGCTTTACAGAAGGACTGTTACAGAGAGCAGAGGTTGGAGACAGGTGTGCAGAAGGATCTTACAGACAGCAAAGGTTGGAGACTGGGGTGCAGAAGGACGTTAGTTGAGATGAGAGGTTGGAGACTGGGGTGCAGAAGGATCTTTGAAGAGAGAAGAGTTTGGAGACTGGGGTCAAAAGGCCTGTTACTGACAGCAGAGTTTGGAGCTTGGGGTGCAGAAGGCCTGTTACAGAGAGCAGTGCTAGGAGAATGGGGTGCAGAAGGTCAATTACAGAGAGCAGAGTTTAAAGACTGTGTTGCAAAAGGATCTTACAGAAAGCAGAGGTTGGAGACTGAGGTACAAAAGGACTGTTACAGAGAGCAGAGGTTGGAGACTGAGGTGCAGAAGGATCGTTAAAGTGAACAGAGTTTTCAGACTGAGGTGCAGAAGGACTTTTAAAGAGAGTAGAGGTTTTATACTGGGGTGCAGAAGGCCTGTTACAGAGAGCAGTGATGGGAGACTGGGGTTTAGAAGGACTGTTGCAGGGAGTAGAGGTTGGAGATTGGCGTCCAGAAAGACTGTTGCCGAGAGGAGTTTGGAAACTAGGGTGGAGAAGGACTGCTGCAGAAAGTAGAGGTTAGAGACTGAGGTGCAGAAGGACTGGTACAGAGAGCAGATGTTGGAGACTGGGGTGCAGAAGGGCTGATACATAAAGCAGACGTTTGTGATCTGGGTGCAGAAGGATTGTTGCAGAGAGCTGAGATTTAAGACTTGGGTGGAGAAGAACTCTTTTAGAGAGCAGATGTTGGAGTCTGTGGTGCAAATGGACTGTTGGAGAGAGCAGAAATTTGAGACTTGGGTGGAGAAAGAGTATTGCAGAGAGCAGAGGTTGCAGACTGAGGTGCAGAAGGAATGCAGCAGAGAGCAGATGTTGGATCATGTGGTGCAGAAAAACTGTTTCAGAGAGCAGAGTTTAGTGACCGGGGTGCAGAAAGACTGTTGCAGAGAGCAGAGGTTGCAGAGTAAAATGCAGAAGGACTGTTATAGAGAACAGAGGTAGGAGACTCGGGTGCAGAAGGACCATTGCAGAAAGCACAGGTTGGAGAAAGGGTTTCAGAAGTATCTTACAGAGAGCAGAGGTTAGACACTGAGTTTTCGGAGTGAGATGCAGAAGGACTTTTACAGAGAGCAGAGTTTGGAGACTATGTTGCAGAAGGACTGATACAGAAAGCAGAAGTTGAAGACTGGAGTGAAGTAGGACCCTTAAAGAGAATAGAGGTTGAAGACTGTGATACAGAAAAACTGTTGTAGAGAACAGAGATTGGAGACTTCTGTGCAGAGGGACCATTGCAGAGAGTAGAGTTTGGAGACTGGTGTGCAGAAGGAATGTTACAGAGAGAAGAGTTTGGAATCTGGGGTGCAGAAGGATCTTACAGAGAGAAGACTTTGGAAACTTTGGTGCAGAATGACTGTTGCGGAGAGCAGAGTTTAGAGACTTGTGTGCAGAAGGATCATTGCAGAGAGCAGAGTGTGGAGACTGGGGTACAGAAAAACTGTTACAGAGAGAAGAGTTTGGATCTGTTACACAGATCAGAGTTTGGAGATTTGGGTGCAGAAGGACTGTTACAGAAAGCAGAGTTTGGAGACTGGTTTTCAGAAGGATCTTACCAGAGAAGAGGTTGGAGACTGAGGTGCAGAAGGACTGTTACAGACAGTAGATGTAGAAGACTGAGGTGCAGAAAGACTGTTTCAGAGAGCAGAATTTGGAGACTTGGGTGTAGAAGGACCCTTGCAGAGAGCAGAGGTTTAAGATTAAGGTGCAGAATGACTGTTGCAGAGAGCAAAATTTGCAGATTGAGGTGCAGAAGGACTGTTTAAGGGAGCAGAGGTTGGAGACTTGGGTGTAGAAAAACTCTTGGAGAGATCAGAGTTGGGAGATTCAGGTGCAGAATGACTGCGGCATAGAGCAAAATTTAGAGACTGAAGTGCAGAAAAACTGTTACAGAGATCAGAGTTTGGACACTGGGGTGGAGAAGAACTGTTGCAGAGATCCTATGTTGGAGACTGGGGTGCAGAAGGACTGTTACAGGGAGTAGAGGTTGAAGATTGGAGTGTACAAGAACTGTTGCAGAGAGCAGAGTTTGGAGACTGGGTTTCAGAAGGACCATTGCAGAGACAAGAGGTTGGAGACTGAGATGCAGAAGGATTGTTACAGAATGCAAAGGTAGGATACTGGGGTGCAGAAGGACTGACCAGAGAGCAGAGGTTGGAGACTGGGGTGCAGAAGGCCTGTTACAGAGAGCAGAGTTTGGAGACTGAGGTGCTGAAGGATCGTTACAGAGAGCAGAGTTTGGATACTAAGTTGCAGAAGGACTTTTACAGAGAGGAGAGGTTGGAGACTGGGGTGCAGAAAGATTCTTAAAGAGAACAGACGATGGAGACTGGGGAGCAGAAGGAGTGTTACAGAGAGCAGACTTTGGAGATTGGGGTTCAGAAGAACTTTTACAGAGAGCAGAGGTTGGAGACTGGGGTGTAGAAGGCCTGTTACAGAGAGCAGAGGTTGGAGACTGAGGAGCAGAAAGATCATTACAGAGAGCAGAGTTTGGAGACTGCGATACAGAAGGACTGTTATGGAGAGTAGTGCTTGCAAACTGGGGTGCAGAAGGAATGCCACAAAGAGCAGAGTTTGGAAACTGGGGTGCAGACGGATCTTATAGAGACCAGATGTTGGAGACTGGAGTGCAGAAAGACTGTTACAGAGAGCAGACGTTGGAGACTGGGGTGCAGAAGGATCTTTGCAGAGAGTAGAGGATGGAGACTTGGGTGTAGACAGTTGCAGAGAGCAGATGTTTGAGACTGGCGTGTAGAAGGACTTTTGCAGAGAGCAGAGGTTGGAGACTGAGGTGTAGAAGGACTGTTACATAGACAGAGGTTGGAAACTGGGGTGCAGAAGGACCATTACAGAGGGCAGAGATTGGAGACTGCGGTACAGAAGGTCTGTTACAAAGAGCAGAGTTTGCAGACTAGGGTGCAGAAGAACTATTGCAGAGAAAAGGTTTTGAAGACTTGGGTGTAGAAAAAATTCTGCAGAGAACAGAGGTTGGAGACATAGGGGTAGAATGACTTTTACAGACAGCAGAGATTGGAGACTGGGATGCAGAAAGATCTTACAGAGAGCAGAGGTTGGCAACTGGGGTGCAAAGGACTGTTACAGAGAGCAGAGGTTGGAGACTGAGGTGCAGAGGGTCGTTGCAGAGAGAAGAGGTTTAAGACTGGGGTGCAGCAGGCCTGTTACAGAGAGCAGAGGTTGGAGACTGAGGTGCAGAATGATAATTCCAGACAGCAGAGTGTGGAGACTAACGTGAATAAGAATCCTTGCAGAGAGCAGAGTTTTGAGACTGTGGTGCAGAATGATCGTTACAGAGAGAGAAAGATGAAGAAGGGGGTGCAGAAGGACAGTTACAGAGAGGACAGTTGGAGACTTAGGTGCAGAAGAAATGTTGCTGAGAGTAGAAGGTTGACACTGCGGTGCAGAAGGACTGTTGCATAGAGCAGAGGTTGGAGACTGGGGTGCAGAAGAACTGATACAGAAAGCAAATTTGGAAACTGGGGTGCAGAAGGACCATTGCAAAGAGCAGAGTTTGGAGACTGAGGTGCAGAAGGATTTTTAGAAAGCAGAGTTAGGATACTGGGGTGCAGAAAGAATGTTTCTGAGTGCAGTGTTTGGAGACTGGGGTGCAGAAGGTCTGATACAGAGAGCAGAGGTTTGAGACTGAGGTCCAGAAGGACTGTTACAGAGATCAGAGTGTGGAGACTGGGATGCAGAAGAACTGTTGCATATAGCAGATGATGAAAACTGAGGTTCAGAAGGATAGTTGCAGCGTGCAGAAGTTGGAGACTGCGGTATAGAAAAACTGTTACAGATAGCAGATGTTGGAGACTTGGGTGCAGAAGGACTGATGCATAGAACAGGTGTTAGAGACTGGGGTGCAGAAGGCCTGTTACAGAGTGCAGTGTTTGAAGAGTGGGGTGCAGAAGGCCTGTTAGAGACAGCAGTGTTTGGAGATTGGGGTGCAGAAGCACTGTTACAGATAGCAGAGTTTCCAGACAGGGTTGCAGAGGATCTTACAGAGAGCATTTCAGAGACTGAGGTTCAGAAGGACAGTTACAGAGAGCAAAGTTTGAAAACTGGGGTGCAGAGGTTTCAGACTGAGGTGAAGAAAGACTGTAGCAGAGAGCAGATGTTGTATCCTGGGGTGCAGAAGGAATGTTACAGAGAGCAGAGTTTGGAGACTGGGGTGGAGAAGTATCATTGCAGAGAGCACAGGTTGGATACTGGGGTGCAGAAGGCCTGTTACAGAGAGCAGAGTTTGGAGACTGGGGTGCAGAAGGACTGGTACAGAGAGCAGAGTTTTAAGAATGGGTTGCAGAAGGATCTTACAGAAAACAGAGTTTGGTGACTGAGGTGCAGAAGAACTTTTATAGAGCATAGAGTTTGGGGACTTAGAGCAGAAGAACTGTTGTAGAGAGAAGAGGTTGGAGACTGATGTCGAGAAGGATTGTTACAGAGATCAGTGGGTGAAGACTGGGGAGCAAAAGGAGTGTTACAGAGAGCCGAGTTTGGAGATTTGGGTGCAGAAGAACTGTTACAGAGAGCAGAGGTTGGAGACTGGGGTGCACAAAAACCGTTGCAGAGAGCAGAGCTTGAACCCTGGCAAGAAGAAGGGTCGTTGCAGAGAGCAGATGTTTGAGACCGGGGTGCAGAAGGACTGCTACAGAGAGCGGAGGTTTGAGACTGAGGTGCATCAGGATCGTTTCAGATAGCAGAGGTTGGAGACTGGGGTGCAGAAGGACCGTTACAAATTTCAGAACTTCGAGACTGAGGTGGAGAAGGACTTTTACAAAGAGGAGAGGTTGGAGACTGGGGTTTAAAATGATTCTTACATAAAGCAGATGATAGAGACTGGGGTGCAGAAGGAATTTTACATAGTGCAGAGTTCGGAGATTGGGGTTCATAAGAACTCTTACAGAGAGCAGAGTTTGGAGACTTGGGTGCAGAAAGACTGTTGCATAGAGCAGAGGTTGGAGACTGGGGTGCAAAAGGACTGTTGCAGAGAGCAGAGGTTGAAGCCTGGGGTGCAGAAGGTCTGATACAGAGAGCAGAGGTTTAAGACTGAAGTCCAGAAAGACTGTTACAGAGATCAGAGTGTGGAGACTGGGGTGCAGAAAGACTATTGCAGAGAGCAGATGTTGGAAACTGAGGTTCAGAAGGATAGTTGCAGAGAGCAAAATTTGGAGACTGTGGTATAGAACAACTGTTACAGAGAGCAGAGTTTGGAGACTTGGGTGCAGAAGGACTGTTGCAGAGAACAGGTGTGTGAGACTGGAGTGCAGAAGGCCTGTTATAGAATGCAGAGTTTGGAGAGTGGGGTGCAGAAGGCCTGTTAGAGAGAGCAGTGTTTGGAGACTGGGGTGCAGAAGCACTGTTACAGATAGAACAGTTTCGAGACAGAGTTGCAGAAGAATCTTACAGAGAGCATTTTGGAGACTGAGGTTCAGAAGGACTGTTACAGAGAGCAAAGTTTGAAAACTTGGGTGCAGAAGGTTGTTGCAGAGAGCAGAGGTTTCAGACTGAGGTGAAGAAAGACTGTAGCAGAGAGCAGATGTTGGATCCTGGGGTGCAGAAGGAATGTTACAGAGAGCTGAGTTTGTAGACTGGGGTGCAGAAGTATCATTGCAGAGAGCACAGGTTGGATACTGGGGTGCAGAAGGCCTGTTACAGAGAGCAGATTTGGGAGACTGGGGTGCAGAAGGACTGGTACAGAGAGCAGAGTTTGAAGAATGGGTTGCAGAAGGATCTTACAGAGAACAGACTTTGGAGACTTAGGTGCAGAAGAACTTTTATAGAGCGTAGAGTTTGGAGACACAGGAGCAGAAAAACTGTTGTAGAGAGAAGAGGTGGGAGGCTGAGGTCAAGAAAGATTGTTACAGAGATCAGTTGGTTAAGACTGGGGAGCAGAAGGAGTGTTAAAGAGAGCAGAGTTTGGAGATTGGGGTGCAGAAGAACTGTTACCGAGAGCAGAGGTTGGAGACTGGGGTGCAGAAAAACCGTTGCAGAGAGGAGAGCTTGGAACCTGGCAAAAAGAAGGGTCGTTGCAGAGAGCAGATGTTTGAGACTGGGGTGCAGAAGGACTGTTACAGAGAGCGGAGGTTTGAGACTGAGGTGCATAAAGATCGTTTCAGACAGCAGAGGTTGGAGACTGGGGTGCAGAAGGACCGTTACAGATTGCAGAACTTCGAGACTGAGGTGGAGAAGGACTTTTACAAAAAGGAGAGGTTGGAGACTGGGGTTGAAAAAGATTCTTACATAAAGCAGATGATGGAGACTGGGGTGCAGAAGGAATTTTACATAGTGCAGAGTTAGCAGATTGGGGTTCAGAAGAACTGTTATAAAGAGCAGAGTTTGGAGACTGGGGTGCAGAAGGCCTTTTACACGGAACAGAGTTTAGAGACTTAGGTGAAGAAGAATTTTTACACAGAGCAGATCTTCGAGACTGGGGTGCAGAAGGACTGTTGCGGAGAGCAGAGGTTTGAGACTGTGGTGAATAAGTATCATTGCAGAGAGCAGAGGTTGAAGACTGAGGTGCAGAAGAATCGCTACAGAGCAGAGGTTCGAGACTGGGTCTCAGCAGGACAGTTGCAGAGAGCACTGGTTGGAGACAGGGGTGCAGAAGAAATGTTGCAGAGAGAAGAGGTTTGAGACTGGGGTGAAGAAGGACTGTAGCAGAGAGCAGAGTTTAAAGACTGGGGTGCAGAAGGACTTTTACAGTGAGCCGACGTTGGAGACTGGGGTGCAGAATGACTGTTTTAGAGAGCAAAGTTTGAAAATTGGGGTGTAGAAGGACCGTTGCAGAGAGCAGAGTTTGGAGTCTAGGGAGAAGAAGGATCGTTGCAGAGAGCAGATGTTGGAGACTGGGGTGCAGAAGGACTATTAAAGAGAGCAGAGGTTGGATACTGAGGTGCAGAAAGATCATTTGTGAGAGCAGAGGTTTGAGACTGGGGTGCAGAAGGACTGTTACAGATTGCAGAACTTGGATACTGAGGTTCAGAAGGACTTTTACAGAGAGGAGAGTTTGGAGACTGGGGTGCAAAAGGATTCTTACAAAGAACAGAGGATGGAGACTGGGGTGCAGAAGGATTGTTGCAGAGAGCAAAGGTAGGAGAATGAGGTGCAGAAGGATCGCTACTGAGAGCAGAGTTTGGAGACTGGGGTGCAGCAGGACAGTTACAGAGAGCACAGGTTGGAGACTGGTGTGCAGAAGAAATGTTGCAGAGAGCAGAGGTTGGAGACTGGGTTGCAGAAGTACTGTAGCAGAGAGCAGAGGTTGGAGACTGGGATGCAGAAGGACTGTTGCAGAGAGCAGTTATTGGAAACTGGGGTGCAGAAGGACTCTTGTAGAGAGCAGTTATTGCAAACTGGGATGCAGAAGGATCGTTGCCGAGAGCAAAAGTTGGAGACTGGGGTGTAGAAGGACTGTTGCTGAGAGCAGAGGTTGGAGACTGAGGTGCAAAAGGCCTGTTAAAGAGAGGAGAGGTTGGAGACTGAGGTGCAGAAGAAGTGTTAAAGAGAGCAGAGTTTGGAGACTGAGGTGCAGAAGGATTGGTACAGAGAGGAGAGGTTGGAGACTGAGGTGTAAAAGGACTGTTACAGAGAGTAGAGGTTGGAAACTGTGGTACAGAAGGATCGTTCCAGAGAGCAGAGGTTGGAAACTGAGGTGAAGAAGGATCGTTGGAGAGAGCAGAGGTTGGAGACTGAGGTGCATAAGGACAGTTACACAGAGCACAGTTTGTAGAATGGGGTAAGAAAGACAGTTACAGAGAGCACAGTTTGGAGAGTGGGGTGCAGAAGAAATGTAGCAGTGAGCAGAGATTGAGACTGCGGTACAGAAGTACTGTTACAAAGAGCAGAGGCTGGAGACTGAGGTGCAGAAGGAATGTCACAGAGAGCAGAGTTTGGAAACTGCGGTGCAGAAGGATCTTACAAAGAGCAGAGGCTGGAGACTGGGGTCAGAAAGACTGTTGCAGAGAACAGAGGTTGAAGACTGTGGTGCAGAAGGATCGTTGCAGAGAGCAGAGGCTGGAGACTGAGGTGTAGAATGATCGTTGAGGAGAGCAGAGGTTGGAGACTGTGGTGGAGAACGATACTTACAGAGAGCAGAGCCTGGAGACTGGGGTGCAATAGGACAGTTACAGAGAGCACAGGGTGGAAACTGGGCTGCTGAAGAAATGTTGTAGAGAGAAGAGGTTGGAGACTAGGGTGCATAAGGACTGTTACAGAGAGCAGAGTTTGTAGACTGAGGTGCAGAAAGACTGTTACAGAGAGCAGAGGTTGGAGACTAGGGTACAGAAGAACTGATACAGAAGGCAGAGTTTGGAGACTTGGGTGCAGAAGGACTGTTGCAGAGAACAGACTTTGGAGACTGGGGTGCAGAATGACCGATGCAGAGAGCTGAGGTTGGAGATTTAGGTGCAGAAGATTGTTAGAGAGAGCAGAGTTTGGATACTGGGGTACATGTGGATTGTTACAGACAGAAGAGTTTGGATACTGAGGTGCAGAATGATCTTACAGTGAGCCGAGGTTAGAGACTGGGGTGCAGAAAAACTGTTGCAGAGAGTAGATTTTGGAAACTGAGGTGCAGAATGATCGTTTCAGAAAGGAGAGTTTGGAAACTGGAGTGCAGAAGGCCTTTTACAGAGAGCAGAGGTTGGAGACTGGGGTGCAGAAGGACTGTTACAGAAAGAACAGTTCGAAAACTGGGGTACAGAAGGATCATTGCAGAGAGCAGAGGTTTCAGACTGAGGTCCAGAAGGACTGCTACAGAGAGCATAAGTTGGAGTCTGAGGTGCAGAAAGACTATTACAGAAAGAAGAGGTTGGCAATTGGGGTGCAGAAGGACCGTTACAGAGAGAAGAGTTTGGAGACTGCGGTACAGAAAGACTGTTACAGAGAGCAGAGTTTTGAGATTGGGGTGCAGAAGGACAATTGCAGGGAGCAGTGGATGGAGCCTTGGGAGAAGAAGGATCATTGCAGAGAGCAGATATTTGAGACTGGGGTGCAGAAGGACTGTTCCACAGAGTAGAGGTTGGAGACTGAGGTGCAGAAGGATCATTACAGAGATCAGAGGTTGCAGACTGAGGTGCAGAAGGACTTCTACAGAGAACAGAGGTTGGAGACTGGGGTGCAGAAGGATTCTTACAGAGAGCAGAGGATGGAGACTCGGGTAAATAAGGAGTGTTACAGAGAGCAGGTTTTGGAGATTCTGGTTCAGAAGAACTGTGAAAAAGAGCAGAGTTTTTAGACTGGTTTTCAGAAGGATTGTTTCAGAGTTCAGAGGTTTGATTCGGGTGCAGCAGGACGGTCACAGAGAGTATAGCTATGTGACTGGTGTGCAGAAGGCCTGTTACAGAGACATTGGTTGGAGACTGAGGTTCAGAAGGATCCTTACAGAGAGCAGAGTTTGGATACTGAGGTGCAGAAGGACTGTTAAAGAGAGCAGAGGTTGGATATTGAGTTGCAGAAAGATTGTTACAGAGAGCAGAGGTTAGAGACTGAGGTGTAGAGGGACTGTTCCATAGAGCAGAGTTTGATTCTTGGGGTGCAGAAGTATCATTGCAGAGAGCAGAGGTTGGAGACTGAGGTGCAGAAGCACTTACAGAGAGCAGAGGTTTGAGACTGGGGTGCAGAAAGACAGTTACAGAGAGCACAGGTCGGAGACTGGGGTTAATAAGAAATGTTGCAGAGAGCATATATTTGAGACTGGGATGCAGAAGCACTGTTTCATAGAGCAGAGGTTGGAGACTGAGGTGCAGAAGGACTGTTACAGAGAGCAGAGGTTGGAGATTGTGTTTCAGAACGACTGATACACAAAGCAGAGTTTGGAGACTGCGGTATAGAAGGACTGTTAAAGAGAGCAGAGGTTGCAGACTGGGGTGCAGAAGGACTGTTGCAGAGAACAGAGATTGGAGACTGGGGTGCAGAAGAACTGTTGCAGAGAGAAGAGTTTTGAGTCTGGGGTGCAGAAGGATCTTAGAGAGAGCAGACATTGCAGACTGATGGCAGAAGGACTGTTGCAAATAGCAGATTTTGGAGACTGAGGTGCAGAATGGTCGTTTCAGAGAGAAGAGTTTGGAGACTGGGGTGAAGAAGGCCTGTTACAGAGAGCATAGGTTTGAGACTGGGGTGCTGAAGGCCTGTTACAGAGAGCAGATGTTGGAGACTGGGGTCCAGAAGGACTGTTACAGATAGCACAGTTTATAGACTGGGTTGCAAAAGGATATTATAGAGAGCAGAGTTTGGAGACTGAGGTGCAGAAGGACTGTTACAGAGAGCAGAGTTTGGAGACTGTGTTGCAGAATGATTGTTGCAGAGAGCAGAGTTTTCAGACATAGGTGCAGAAGGACTGTTTCAGAGAGCAGATGTTCGAGAGTGGGGTGCAGAAGAACTCTTTCAGAGAGCAGAACTTGGAGACTGGAGTGCAGAAAGATTCTTGCAGGGAGCAGAGGTTGGAGACGGGTTCAGAATTCCTGTTACAGATATCACAGTTTGGAGACTGGTGTGCAGAAAAATATTATAGAGAGCAGAGTTTGGAGACTGAGGTGCAGAAGGACTGTTACAGAGAGCAGAGGTTGGAGACTGGGGTGCAGAATGATTGTTGCAGAGAGCAGAGTTTTCAGACTTAGGTGCAGAAGGACTGTTGCAGAAAGCAGATGTTCGAGACTGGGTTGCAGAAGGAGTGTTTCAGAGAGTAGAACTTGGAGACTGGGGTGGAGAATGATTGTTGCAGGGAGCAGAGGTTGGAGACTGGGGTGCAGAATGACTGTTACAAGGAGCAGAGGTTTTAGACTGGGGTGCAGAAGGCCTGGTACAGAGAGCAGAGCTTTGACACTGTGGTGCAGAATTATTGCTGATAGCTGGTGAGCCTCTTTCTGGACACCTTCTTTTCCGCACAATCCATTAGGCCCTCTCTCCTCACCCTGCTCTCTTTTAGTTTTATGAGCACCTGTGACTTCCACAGTCACTCTAAGCCATGACTTGCAAGCCTATCTCCTGGGAACCTGTCCCGCTGCCTCTTGGAATCTCCTCGGGGAGACCCCGCAGGTACCTAGACTCTCGGCCCAACCTCCTTCCCTCCTTTTTTCTCCCCAGATATGCTCCTTCTCCTTTTTTTATGTTTTAATGAGTCATCCCACTGCCACTCAGCTACCCCACAGACCAGGTCCCCTCTTGTGTCCTCGTCACCAGAACTTTAAAGTGCTCCACCCAGGGCTCCTCTTCAGAGCTTTTTCCCAAGCTCTAAATATCACATCTTAAGTTACCAGATATTTACTTTTAATCTAGTTTTGGCACCCGATTACTCTCCTAGACGACATGAAGGTATTCTAACAAAAGCACATGGACTGTAGGAACTATTATGGCTTAGAAATAAGGTATCGCCTCACCAAAAGCTAAGGGTCAGCCACAATAGCAGTGTTCAGAGGTGAAATGATTAAACTGTGAGACTTGTGACCTAATCTGTGGATCCATCCATTTTTTGGGTTAATTATCTGAAAGGCCCACTGTACTGAAAGGAGTGTGGGCAGGTGGAGTGTGGCCGGGGACATGCCCTGGGAAATCACATCTTGTCCCCTGTGAACAGTCTCTTCCTGTCCTCTCCCCTGCCCCAACCTTCTGGCTGCCATGAGCTAGGGATGCTTCCCCCCTTGTTTGCTTCCACCTCGGTGTCCCACCTAACCTCAGGCCGGCAACAATGCATCAGCTGGCCCCAGACCAAACCTCCAAGCCAGGAGGCCAGAGTGCATCTCCCCCTCCGAGTTGTTCTGGTCAGGCCTGTGGTAACTGTGGCAACCGTGGACTGACCCAGGGAGTAGGTGTTATGAGTGGATTGGACCCACAACCGTTTCCTAAATTCACAGATTCTGTCATTTTCAGAGCTCAAGCCATTTCTTTCTGGATGGCCTGTTTCAAGCCTGCCCTCACGTAGAATGCAGTATACTAGTGATTATTGAGATTCTCCCGCCGTCCTGGTCCTGCCCATTTGAACACCACAGCTAGCTCCTAGGAAGCCAGACCCATGGACCTCCTGCTGCCCACTGAAGAGAGAAGAGAGATTTTCTGAGGACCCTGTTAGAAGTCCACTCTTATTTTTTTTTAAAGACCACACTCAGAGGGCATGTTTCAGGCAGTCCTTCACATGCATCTTTGAGAAATCAGACTCACAATGATTTTTGTAATTCTCTCCCAGGCTCCATAACCACCGCTCTACTCCCTTCTTCTCTGAGATCAACTTTTTAGCTTCCACAAAGAAGTGAAAAACTGCTATTTCCCTTTATGTATCTGGCTTATTTCACTGAATATAATGTCTCCAATGAGCTAGTTTTAAATAGAAACTGCACAACAAATTATTTTATGTCAGATTTAAATTTTATTCTGAAGAGATAATTCGAAATGGTCACATATGTTTATGTAGGAAAATGTTCATTAAGATATTTATAGGACTGGAGATGATCTGAATGTTTAGCCAAAGGGGAGAGATTAAGTTTATTTAAGAGAGATGTAAGTTTATTGATCATCTCAATAGATGCAGAAAAGCATTTAACAAAATATAGCACCCCTACCTGTCAAAACAGTAGAAACACTAGGGACAGAAGGAACTTTGTAAAAGCAATGTAAAAGCTATCTATGCTAAACCCAAGGCAGCATCATTCTAAGTGGAGAAAGGTTGAAAGCATTCACTCTAAAAACTGGAAGCAGACAAGGTGCCCCCTCTTTCACCACTTCTATTCAACTTCATCCTTGAAATTGCCAGAGCCATTGGACAAAAGAAAAAAATTAAATGTATACAAATAGGTCAAGAAGAATTCAAATCTCACTCTTTGCTGATAGGATCATGTCATCTTCTTAAATTTTTTTATTAGAGCATAATAGTTATACATAGAAGTTGGGTTGATTTGGAAAAGATCCTATGTGCATGGAATCTGATTTACTCCATTCAGTCCCCACCCCCCATCTCCCTCCCCTTCCCGCCTCAATTCTCCTTTCTCTACTGATAATTCTTTGGGTCATTTATCTGTTAATTTCTGACTGGTGCTTTCTACATATACATACAGGTGCAGTCCCCTGTGGTAGACTTCCATGTGCACATAACATGATCTGCGTAAAGACCTTTCACATTCCCTCCCTTCACAAACCTCTATGCCCTTTCATTCTCCTTCTACTCCACTGATTTTTCCTGTATACTTAAGATAGCCAGTCCAACCCCACTTCATCAACTTCTTTCTTCTATTTAGCTCTGGCCCTGATAATTTCAGCATTGTACAGGAATAGGTAACTTCTGCCTTTCCGAACACAGAGATCAAGATTGATGTAAAATGAGAAAAACTCTACATTAGAAAACACTGAAGGCAACACCGACTGCTCCTGCAGATGATGACTCTGCTTTGTAAATTTTTTTCTTAACATTTGCAATGAAAATGAACTTCTCCAAAAATCCTATGTTTACATAAAAGGACAACAGGAGACAGAGATTACTGAGACAGTGAGAAAAGACTTCACACCATGATGAGGTCGAATAGCTTTCTGTTGGCTTCTAGCAATTCTCTGGTTACTCCCACAAACCATCACCCCTGCAAATGTGTGTGGCTCCATGGGTCTGAATCCCTGAGACCAGTCCCACAGGTTATCAGCTTTTCCAGGCTGCTTTTCATTCGATATTATTTGCCATGTTGCTGCAGATTAACAAGCCTGTTTGAGGTGCTCTCAGTCCATTCTGATCATGGTCTCTTTTTCTCTGTTTTGTAGCGATGACAACATTAGAAATAAGCAATCAATCATTTGTCACTGAATTCATCTTCTTGGGATTTTCCAACCACTCAAACCTACAGGGCAGGTTCTTCCTGCTCTTTCTGGTAATTTACCTGACCACTCTCCTGGGGAACATGCTCATAATAGTGGCCACCAGAGTCAATCCTGCTCTCCACACTCCAATGTACTTTTTCCTCAGCAATTTGAGCTTCTTGGACGTCTGCTACACATCCACCACCCTCCCAGTACTGCTGGTGAACTTTTTCTGGAATAAGAAGGCCATTTCTTATAAGGGCTGCCTTTCCCAGATTTTCTTATTGGTGACAAGTGCTTGCACAAAAGGCGTCTTACTGGCTGTTTGGCCAGTATGACTGCTGTGTGGCCATCTGCCGTCCTACTCAGTACCCAGTCACCATGAGTGTGAAGGTCTGTGTTGGCCTGGTGACTGGGTCCTGGCTTTGTGGGCTGGTGAATTTGGTCACACACACGGTGCTGGCCATCACACTCCCTCTGTGTGGGCCCCACCAGATAAGCCACTTTCTCTGTGACACCCCATTGCTCCTGAAGCTCTCCTGCTCAGACACCTCTATCAACGAGTCTGTGCTCCACATTGTCAGTACCACCATGGGCCTGAGCACCTGCCTCTTCATTGCAGGCTCCTACGCACTCATCATGGCGGCTATCCTGGGGATTCCCTCTGCCCAGGGAAGAAGGAAGGCCTTCTCCACCTGTGCGTCCCCCCTCACTGTAGTGGTGGTCTTCTATGGAACAGCCAACTTTCACTATGACAGGCCCAGAGAAGGCTGGACACGGACACCCTGGTCTCTGTGCTCTTCTGTGTGGTGAACCCCATGTTGAAGCCCATCATTCACAACCTGAGAAGCAACGAGGTCCAGAGTGCCCTGAGGAAGCTTTCTGGGAGACAGACTGTATAGTGAGATTAGAACTAGATGATGGTTTCACTCTAGGAAATGTCTTAGTTGTAGAAATATGTGAACTCTTCAGCAGCAATTACAAGAGCGCTCTCTCCATACACAGTGTCTCATGACCACTGTGGTGCCCCTCCAACCAGGGAAAGCACACTGTGCTAAGTATGTGACACATTGTGACCTCACCTGGGTTCTCTAATCCACAGGCATTTCAGAATATTTTTATTCCTTTTCTCTCCAAAAAAAGCCTATACCCAAAGCAGTCAATCTCCTTTCACCCAATATTGCAGCTCTAGCCAACACTAGTGAATGTGAAGTGCTATGTGCAATGTGACTTTGAGTTGCATTTTCCTAATGGATCTTGATTCTAAGTTTTAAATAAACACCATTTCTGTGTTTCTCCTTCACATGTGGAAAGACCTATGTATACATTCGAGTTTCTGTGGATATTTTTAATGAAGTAATACCATATACGCCTTTGGATCTGACTCCTTTCACTTAGGATGTTTGCAATTTTCAGTTATATTGTAGCTTGTATTAGTATTTTAGTTTATTCCTCCTTATTGTGACTGATTTCCATCTAATGAAATTGCCACATTTCTTTGTTTATTTCTCACTGGATAGTAATTTTTACTTTGTGTCTGTGTGGGTGTCGTACTGCAGATTGAACCTGGAGCCTCCTGCACACTAAACAATGTTCTACCACTAAGCCAAAGCCCAACCCTTTTAAAAATTTTGTTTTGAGACAGGGTCTTGCAAATTAGCCCAGGTTGTTCCTGAATTTGTGATCCTCCTGCCTCAGATTCTTGAGTAGCTATATTAGAGACCTGCCTGGTCATTTTCACTTTTTGACTAATATGAATAAGATTTGTATATATAATATGAACATTATATATAATATGAACATTATATGAACATTCATGTGCAAATCATTGGTGGACAACTTTTTATTTATCATGAGTTTGTAAGTAGGAGTGGAAGAGGTGGATCGTTAAGTCCATATTTAACTTTCTGAAAAAGTTCCAGATCATTTTCAGACCAGTGGAACCAGCTTACCTTATTATTAAGAATGGTGAATAAAGCTTCTGATTTCCTCACTTCCTTAACAACACATCATTATCATTCCGTTTATTGTGACGACCCTGGAATGTGTGAAGTGCTTCATCAAATGTGCTTTAGCTTTGCCTTTCCCTGATGGCTTATCATTCTAAGATCTTTTAGGAGTACTGTTAATGTGTCTCTCCTAAGCATGAAAAAAACCCCATTGTATTATGAAACATTTTAAGTTTTAGAGACTTACCTCTTTATTTAATACTTTTATTTTTATTTTTGTGCAGTAAAATACTACAAGACTTTCAATCTTGTTGTCTTATTTCCATTTGTGCCCGAAAGAGCTGTTTGATGACTCTTTTTTTTCCCCTACTTTTAAACTCCATAGCAAACAATTTCTTAACCAGGTCATGAGCATCAGCAGGATCATAAAATTAAGAAGCACAAAGTCATACCGGGTTTGGTAAGGGATCAGCCCTTAGCAAGAGTGGATGAGCTGAAGATAGTGGGGATGCTTTTAATATTGTGGCTTCTGATATCTGTCCATCTGGCAAAGTATATAACATGAAGGAAAAACTTCATATGCCGTGCGAAATCCATCCCAATAAGTGTACACCCACCCTGACCCCTTCTCTGCCTAGCGGGAAGGGAAGGCAGTCTTGAGGTTTCAGCCACCCACAACTTCCTAGCAGAAATCTCACTCTGAACTTCGCTCATCCACATCCCAGAAGACAGAGGACGCTGATCTTCTCGCTGCATGCTGAAAAGAGGTGATTGCCAAGACATTAATGAATCCAACAGCGAATTAACTGCTCTCCATTGTTGCAGTTGAACTCAAGCCATTGCCCTTGAGTTGTGTTTGCCCACTGAAGAGTCACTGAAGAGCAGCTGCAGAGGAAAGTCTCGATGCATATTCCCAACAGGTCAGCCCCAGACCTCTATAAATGTCTGTCACAGAAAAATAAATTGTGAGAGATCAGAGGATTTTGACTCCTTCATGACCCTACAGATATGCGACAGGCAACTTTCAGAATAACAGGTTTGTTTTGTGGTGAATGGAGACCAACAGCCAGTTTTACCAAGAGCTTTCTTTGCAGCCCAGGTGCTAGTATGGAGAGCAGCAAAGGCCACACCAAAACCAGAAATCTACGCCTCTCTGTGAGAGTTGCGGGTAAGTAGTTTATTTGCCATCACAATTTTCAAAAACACTATCCCAGAATCAGGATATACCTACACTTTAAAAACATATTATAGAATATTGTACATATTTTTATTACCATTTTGATGGCATTTATGTAATGACCTATCGTAGCAACTTTTCTATGTGTGTCTAAGTTTCCACAATACTACTTGTATTGTCAGAGTAGAAATAACTTCTGAGGTCATCACAAAACCTGAGGGATTTAGCATGATACCTCCAGTACTGGAAGAAAACCCAAAACATAACCAGAAACCCTGGGATGCATAAATTGCTTAAGTGAGAAGATGTGTGTGGAAAATTACTTATGGTAAACAATAGATAATGCTAAGTGTTAATCCTCTGCTTTTGATGAGCAGGACAGAAAGGAATAATTTTTAGGGAGAAAGTATAGGGACACATTCCCATTATGATACAATATAGCATAACAAGAGACCTACCAAAATATCTGTTTAAATAAAAATCATTATTGTAGAAGAAGTTATGTTTAGAAACGTATTCATTCACTAACTAGGGGTTTTTATCTTTATCTTACAACACATGGATGCTTGGGCAAGGGAGTTGCAAGCAATTTATTAACTGTAATAAATCCCTGAAGCTTGTGAGTAATCTACTTCATACACAACACCCCTCCTTTAGAAATGTTATATTTTGGGGTCACTCATAAGTGACTTCATTCTCGGTCACCTGACTTTGAGATGACTGATTGGGAAAGAAAGATGCAGAGCTGCTTGTTCTGTGGGAACTGGGCCGATGGTCTCCATAAGGGATATGTTTAGGAGACAGGAGACACTGAGTTCCTCACAAGCCGCTGGGCTATGCTGCCTCACTTATGCTCAGATATCTTGCTGAGAAAAATAAAAGGCTTTATTTTTCTCAGCAAGATATCTACACCAGAACCACTGAACAGAAATGTCTTCTCGCCTCTGTCAAGTCTCTGTTAGATCCTTTAGGTCCAACACAGTACCATCTTTAAAGAATCTTTTAAAAACTCTGCTCCATGGATGTACTTGACAGACCTTCTTCATTCTTCAAACCTTTATTGAGTGCACATTTACACAAGGTGTTGCCCTAGTGTTTAGAACACAATTGAGAGGCCCAACTAGGACCTGGAGGAGCGCATATTCAAGTTGGAATGAGGGGCTTTGACAAGTATTAAATGCTCCATTCCCAGAGCTGCCCAAGCAAACACTAAGAGAAAATAATGATAATTTGTAGATTACATAGAATTGTTACCAAGTTTCCTGAACATATTGAGTTCATCTTCCCATTGGATTGTAAGTTGGTTGAAGGACAGTGTCGGAGACCAGCTCCAACAGGGGGTCTCAGGAGACGAACGGATGGTGAGGAGTCGGCGAAAGAGGGGGTGGAGAAACAACACAGACACCAAAGTGAAGGTGTTGATCCCAATCTTTACTTGTGAAGTTGATCATATATACTTTTCATTTTGGCAGACTTACAGTACTTTGTGGTTACAAAACAGGAATCATTATTCAAACAAAACAAAATATTACGTAGATACAACTAGAATAGAAGAATGTATCTTGGCTTATTCATAAGCAAGCATTTGTACTTTCAGTTCGAGTTTTGCTTTGAGCTGTTTCTGCTTAGTTAAATTTTAATAATAGTTACAAATGTCCCAAACTATTGGCCTATACCTTGACTATTCTTTCTTGACTTACTGACTGGAACCAGTGCCATGGATACGGCAAGTAGTTGATTTGTTATTACTTTTAATCAAACAAAAGTAAGAGCACAAACCATTGTGCACAGGAACAAGAACAAGTAAGCACTAATCTATCTTGTTAACATTAATTTTCCTTCTCTAGATTTTATTTTAATTTCTCAAAAACTTCCTTGACAGGAACACAGGGAGTTTTTCTTTATACATTAACAATTTACACTCCACAGCTGAATCATGGCATTTAGAGCAAACAGATCTATGCTTTAGAAGTAGTTGCATTAATTGGGAAAGTCATGATTTTTTCTTTATACTTAATGGTCATATGAGAAATAAAATCTATACTTATTGAAGGAATACAAAAACAAATCAGCCCATTTCCAGAAACATACTGCGCTCCTCCAGAGGATGGACACCTTGCGCCATCCATCTCAGTAGGGCCTTGCCATTGCCTGAGTCAGAGGAGGGGCGCAGCAGGACAGGGATCAGATCTTAATCTTTTTGGGTTTCTTAGTAGATCTGGCTTATGACTAAATTAGACCCTGTATAGGAACAAAATTGGTTTGAATTGAAACTAACCACTACCAAGAAAAAAAATTTAAAATCCTAAATGGAAAAGAGAATTTTTTATTTTGAAGAATTTTATAACTAGAAGGCTCTGACATATCATAAGAGGTAATAATTTGTCTTCCCTTTCAACTTTATGCTAGAAGAAGCACAGGTGAAATAAAAAAGAACTGAAAGAGCTGGCACAGTGGTGCACACCTGTAACCCAGCAGCTCAGGAGGCTGAGGCAGGAGGATAGTGAGTTCAAAGACAGCCTCAGCAAAAACAAGGCACCAAGAAACTCAGTGAGACCCTGTCTCTAAATAAAATATAAAATAGGGCTGGGAATGGGGCTCAGTGGTCAAGCCCCTGAGTTCAATCTTTGGTTACTGGCCCCCTACACCCCAGCCCCTAAAAAACAGAACTGAAAGAGATGTTAAATGCTGAATTGAGTGCTGAATCTCCAAGACAGGAGGGAGGCTTCTTCCTGGTGAATTTGTTAAGATTTTAAACCTACCAGTTAGAGGTAAGGGCATCACTGCATGTTAGGTGAAAGAGCCCAGCCTCCCCCAAAGTGTGTCCTTGGACAGCATCACTGGGAACACTTGGAACTCACTGACTGAAGCCAACTGTTCTGCACAATGACCTTTAATCTTTCCCTCGGCTCCATGCACCCACACCACATGAAAGGATATGAGGACAACTCTGGGCCAGGCCAGATAGCTCATAGATTTCACAGTAATAAATTCACATTGCCACAAGCACCTGAAATCATTCAGATATTTTTCTGAATAAATTGACCTTGTACTGTGTGTGTGTGTGTGTGTGTGTGTGTGTGTGTGTGTGTGTGTTTTAAGCAATTTACTGGGCAACATGAAAATTGGATTTAAAAATTTTAATCATTGCTTGTGCTATTGAGATCAAATAGGAATCATTGTTTCCCTGATGTGCATAAGGGTTTTCATGATCACACCATTCTTCCTCGTTTTGGTCATGCCCATTTTTTTTTTCGTTTGAGGAAATGAATCCCTAATGTTAATCAGCAAAACATTTCATTTATTGCCAAAGCAAAAATAAAAAAAAATTTTCTTCTATAAGACTCTAGACTTATTTATTTTATTTTGTTTTTATTTAGATTTTAAAATTAGTTGTGCTTAACTGAAGCACCGACATTCTATTGAAATTTGAATACTTTAAGCTTCTTAAGGCCCTGAGATTTGGAATTTTAATGAAATCTGTGTTAGCCTATTAATCATGTGCAATAAATTATTAGAACCAAAGACAAGAATGTCTGGGCATTGAAGATAATAAGGCAGTTTACTAATATACGGTATTATAATCAGGTAACAAAGTATCACTACAAATAAGAGTTGTTACATGATAAATTCTTTGAGTCAATTTCTTTTTGGTTTCTTAAATCATAGTTGTTAATACATATTAAATGTTCAAACTAATGTACATTATGCAAAATTAAAGGGATTCATTGATATTTCCCTACTTGCATTAATATATTGTGCATTAATTTTAATTCTTTTTTCTGTAAAATGGGAATAATAGGTTATCTTATAGGTTGTTGTGTAAACCAAATAAGTTAATGCATGTAAAAGTCTTATAGGCATTTAATAAATGTTAGGTATTTTTTATCTAATGTGTGTCTCTATTCGTTACTCAATTTGAAAAATCCTGATTGGATTCAGGTATGTAAAAATTCATCTTTTCAAAGAAATTCACTGAGTTTTTATAGAGTGGATTATCCGAAATTCAATCTAATTTTTACAGAAAACATGCCACTTTTAAACTACATTAAACAAGGTTTTTAAAGTCAGGCATTTATGTGTATTGAAGCAATCTAAGAAGACTCACACTCAAATTATTTTTCTATGAACTATGCCCTAGATGATTATGATGATTACGGTTATTATTATTGCAGAGCTGAGGGTTTACTATTAAGTTGATCTAATTCCTATGCTGCATTATATAAATTCTAAGGAGCAAGTACATATTGTGTCACAAAGTGTCATTTATGAGTTATGATTGTTAATAATGGATTCTAATGGTGACCATGATGATGATTCAATCTAATGCCCTACATTAATAAAGAGCATAGAGGATAAGGAAAATTGTTTGGGTATCATCGTTCACCCTACCCCACACCCGTGACCTACAAGAAATTAGCCAGTAAAACCAAGGAAAAACTTATATGTAGATAAAATTATATAAACATACATTGGGAGATTTTTTTCATTCCCCATGAAACTATCCCTCCTGAACTGACCTTTATATTTAAGACCTTTACAATAGCAGTATGCGCAACTTCAGAGATTGTATTTTTAAATCCCTGAACATTTACGTTTAGTTTTCCCTTTTACACATACACAGACCATGTACCAATTTCCCATAGTAAAATCTGCTGGAACTGACTTCTATGTGAAATTTTATTTCTTTTTCTGAAAACATCTAGATATCTACCTATAAAACAGATTGTCATATTGATCTTTTTGATACGGGGAGTTAAAAGAAAGTACATGTCACTGATTTCTAAATGACTTAAAGTTCATCCAGGTAGTTGATAGAGAAAACAGAGAATGTAAGAAATGTCAAGTACATGTAGCTTCCAGCTCCATTTCAAAGTTGATTTATTGTAAATCAATGCTAATAAGGTAACCTTTTGCTTAGGGAAATTATTTAGAGAAAGCGATACCTACAACTGAACGAGATAGTGTGGTGTTTTTAGTCATTTCTGGATAAACTTTTACTACAATTTTCGTGAACATCAAGTATCACAAGAATCCCTACTTTCTCTATTTCCTTCTCTACTTTCTCTATTCCCCTGGGGGATTTCACATTCACCCTTTGCTGAAAGAGTTGCCTTCAAGACAATGACTCCCAAATCCACACCTGCAGTTCTAGGCTGTCTGTGAAGGACATTTCCACGTGATTATCCCACAGATAACTCACATTCAACATTACTCAAATCAAATCCACCAAAGCCTCCTCTACATCTGCTATTCCTCACATATTCCTGTTTTTCTGAGTGATCCCACCAGCTAGCCAGCCTGCCCAAACTGATTTGTTGTCTTTACTGTGTCCTCTTCAACTAGGACTCCATATCCTTCTCCATATTCTTCTCCAGATCCTTCTCCATGAGAGCTTCAGAGATTTTCTCCCACCTTAAACACAGCAGACCTTCAGATACAGAATACTTCATTTTGATCTTGTTTTAGCACTCAGAACACTCTTTTGAACTAAACAGGTGTGTCTAAAACCTGGGGAACCAGGTTTCACAGTTATCGACCTCTGCTCCTTGGACTAACATGCACAATTCCATGAGTGGGTCTATCTGCGTGTTCTAGACCTAGAGATCTGATGATTTTCCAAAACCCAGTCTATCTCCCTCCAGATGTCTCAGTTTTCAGTCTGCACTCACCTGAAATAAATTTATGGTCCCCTATTGTTGATAATCTGCAATCATTGATGTCCATGCTCATACCCAAGCCTGGCTTCCAGAGACACACCTGGGCTCTCTGGTGGCCCTTGGCATGGTGGGGGGTGGGAAGTTTTCCAAGGTTTCTATTGCCAAGTACCTTGCTTAGAAATCAGGCCTGACACAGCTTCACAGAGCCTAGTCCCGGCCCCATAGGCTGATACCCTGCCACCTCCCCTGAAGTAGCAGGCTCCTCAAAATGACCCAGGGCTTGGCAGCATCCACTGGTACTATCCCACCAGCCCCTTGAAGGCTAGCTGGAGTCTCCATAGAAACAGGGTACATCTATATGGAAATGGGCTCACTCCTTCCGCCGCAATGTCATGCAGCTCTCAGAGAAGCTCAATAGTGAGGGTCTTTCCATTTATAGCAATTAGGATAACCAAGTGTTCTGAGCTTGCTGAGCCTTAGATGGCAGATTCCTGCTATATTCTTTGAGATTTCTGCCATCAATGTTGCCTGAGATGCCAACTTGCCATCCCACTAACTATAAGACAGTGTTCTCAGTCAAGACCAAGCCCACAACCAATAACACACACACACACACACACACACACACACACACACACACACACACACACATGCAAACGCCTATCCATCATGGTGAGCAAGGCTTTGTATCTGTGATACAGACCGAATGCACCCACCAATCACATTCACTGCTTCAAACAGATCGTGATCAGGAAACAACTGATTTCACTTGTAAAATGTGATATATCCTGGACTATCACTGTGGTAAAAAAAGAAGTAGAGAAATGCAAAAAATTGAAGAAAATACTTAACATTTTTGAGACCTAAAAAAATATTTAGATGTGGTTCCAACCAATCCTGAGTTAAAAATCATCTTGAAAAAATGCTTTCACTTCTATGTATCAATTTACTTTCTTACTTACTTACTTACTTACTTACTTACTTACTGCAGTACTTGGGATTGAACCCAGTGGTACTCTACCATGAAGCTACATCCCCAGCCCTTTCAATTATTTGGGGCGGGGGGCCTTGCAGAGTTTCAAATTTATGATCCTCCTGCCTTAATCTCCCAAGTACCTGGAATTACAGGGAGGTACCACTCTTCCCCATTAATTACTTATTTTTAAAATAAGGCTATTTTTAAAAATTGAACGATAATTTGTACTCGAAGAATACACAGATATAAAGTGTACAGATTTATAATATTTTACATATATATGAACTACCAAAAATCAGGATATAAAACATTTCCATCACTTTAGAAAATTCCTTCATGCTTTAAATGATATCACCCCTTAGCTCCAAAAAAAAAAAAAAAAGACCACCATTATTACTTGACCATTATAGGTGTTTTGCTTATTTTTGAACTTTATTTAAAGGAAACATACAGTATATATTTTGTATCTGGATTCTTTCACGCAGATTTTTTTTTTTTTAGATTTGTCAATGTTATTAATCTTCCAGTATTTGTGTTTCTAAAGTAACTGAATTATTCCACTGCATGATAAACCATGATTTGTCTTTTGTCCTTCGGCTGAAGGCATAATATTTATTTGAGTTATTATGAATTTTTACACAAGAATTTTTGTGAAATGTGCATTAATTTCCTTGGAAATATGCTAGGAATGGGATTGTTTTGAATAGAATAACTACATATTTAACTAAATTAAAAATTACTAAATATTTTTGAAAAGTAAGTGTACAGACTTCAATTTCACCTTGAGTATCTATCGAAATAGCTAGAAAGCATGTTGTTTTCATCATTATAATAACCAAAAAGAGCAGAAGAAAATGCAAATTAATGACTTTCCATGACTTTATTAGGGATGAAGATTATAAGGCAAAAAAACTAACCAAAGTCTGGGGAGAGATAAGCAACCAAAATAATCCAGGTATTTTTTTTATCTATGGGAGAACCCACTAGATACATAGGAGTTTATTTATAAAAAAAAAAAACTCAAATAAAAAATAGTTAATGGATTGCTAAAGACTAAGTATAGACTCGTTTAAGAGTATAAAGACCCAGAGGGCTATAGACATAAGATGTTTGTATTTTTTTCTTTTTCTCCATGGATTCCACCAAATGCTCCCAGGAAGATAGGGAAGTATTCTGAGAAAGTGGCTTTAACGGTATCATTTCTTGGATAGGTGGAGGTACCAAAAGCAGCAACAGCAGCCAAAACTCCTCCCAGACCCATTTTCTGATTTTTTGCATAGAACAAAAGCTGTAATCTTCAGGGGCAAGAGTAACAGAAACTGTTACATTAGGACACTCAACGGAAAACCTTTTCAGCTATAGAAAGGAACAGGCCAAAATGTCTAACGTCGGGAGGAATAAGAACTAGGCTCAGCCATATTGCTAGAAAGTGGGTCACTGTGAAGGCCATATCCCTGTGACTGAGTTTACAGTACCTAAGGCAGGGCTTCCTGGAAACATCAGAAATCCCTTCTCTGTTTCCCACTAGTCCACTGACATGCATTGACTGAAAATAACAGTAGAATACAGCTGAGAATTCTTCAAAAAATAGTTTATCTCTGGAGAACAGCGAAAATAGAATACACAAAAGCAAGCAGGGAACAATATTAACAAACTGAACTCAGCCTTATAGAATAAGGATAACATTACAGTTAATTGAGATCAATCCCAGAATGCAAGGCTGGTTCAATATTCAAAAATTCAATCAACCGAATTTCCATAGTAACAGACTAAATAGGAAAAAATATATATCATTTCAATAGATGCAGATAAAATAAGAAAATTCATAATCTATTTATGATAAAAACTATAACTAAATGAAACTAGGGGAAAAGTCCAGTGGTAGAGTGCATTCTTAGTATGCATAAGGCTCTGAATTCAAAACCCAGCACACATACACCAAAACAAACAAACAAACAAAAAAAACTACTAGAAAAAAATGGATAGACATTTTCTAACTTGATAAAAGGCATTGAGTAAATGTAATGTGCCAGAAACATAGCTTATATTATCTCAAAACTTTTTTCAGCAGTTGTGAAATAGACATCATTAATATCCTAAGCAAGGAACAAACTGAGGAATAGAGATGAGCTGACTTTTTTTACAAACAACATCTAGTAAACAACAGATGGATTTCAATCCACATCTATCTGGACCAAGAACTTACTGTTTTACTATAATATTTTTCATTTAAGATTGAAAAAGAAACAGAAATTTTAGTTCAAAACAATGGATCACGGATTAGCATGGGTAACATGATAGAAAATCAGTGATTGTATCAATCATTTTTTTTTTCAGGAAATGTAATGTTCGGTGAGGAAAATCTTATAACACAAAAGAAGAATAATACCTAAGTATATATCATTTGTCAAAATTTCTTGTATCTTATAAAACTTAAAAAAAATTAAAGTTTCTACTGAAATAAAATAGATCAATGTATTTAAAAGCAGGTGACTTATAATTTTACTTTTAAGAAATAATCAGAGATGATCGCAGATACATATGTATGAAAGCTTCTATTCCAATATTTATAATAGTAAATGGAATGGAAGGTTTCTATGTTCAATAAAAAGAGAGATATTAACTTAATTTTATGTTAGGAAATTAAGATTACGAGGCAAAGAACTAAATAGAGTACAACAATATTGGGAAATTTTGCTTTGGATATTTTAAAGATAGATAGAGGTAGAATGGGATGAATGCAAAGAGAGCTTCGATTTTGTGACCTGTTTTATTCTTCTGAATAACTTTGTGCATTTTCTTCATTTTTCCACAATGAAAACTTATTAATTGAAATAACAGACATACAAAAAACAATTCATCACAGTGAAGCAAGTGTTAGGAGGGAGATACTGAAGATTCAATGAGACACAGGGGTTGATAGCTGGTTGTGCATTTTGACCAAGTCTCCATTTATTCTTACAAAAGAGTACCCATGCAAAAGTCTGTGTAAAGTTATGCTCTCTCTAAAGTCACTCCTATACGTCTCTTTCCAGGGTCCAAGCATCTCTGTATACAATATTATTTGCCATGTTGCTGCAGATTAACAAGCCTGTTTGGGGTGCTCTCAGTCCATTCTCGTCATGGTCTCTATTTCTCTGTTTTGTAGCTATGATACCATTGGAAATGAGCAATCAATCATTTGTCACTGAATTTATCTTCTTGGGATTTTCCAACCACTCCAACCTACAGAGCTGGTTCTTTCTGCTCTTTCTGGTCATTTACCTGACCACTCTCCTGGGGAACATGCTCATAATAGTGGCCACCAGGGTCACTCCTGCTCTCCACTCTCAAATGTACTTTTTTCTCAGCAATTTGAGCTTCTTGGACGTCTGCTAAACATCCACCACCCTCCCAGTACTGTTGGTGAACTTTTTCTGGGAGAAGAAGGCCATTACTTATGAGGGCTGCCTTTCCCAGATCTTCTTCTTGGTGACAAGTGCTGGCACAGAAGGCTTCTTACTGGCTGTGTGACCAGTATGACTGCTGTGTAACCACATGCCGTCCTTCTCAGTACCCAGTCATCATGACTGTGAAGGTCTGTGTTGGCCAGGTGACTGAGTCCTGGGTGTGTGGGCTGGTGAATTTGGTCACACGAAAAGTGCTGGCCATCACACTCACTCTCTATGGGCCCCACCAGTTCAGCCACTTTCTCTGTGACACCCCATTGCTCCTGAAGCTTTCCTGCTGAGACAGCTCTGTCAACGAGTCTGCGCTCCACTTTGTCATTGCCACCATGGGCCTGAGCCCCTGCCTTTTCACTGCAGGCTCCTACGCACTCATCATGGTGGTCATTCTGGGGATTCCCGCTGCCCAGGGCAGGAGGAAGGCCTTCTTTACCTGTGCGTCCCCCCTCACTGTTGTGGTGGTCTTCTATGGAACAGCCAACTTTCACTATTACAGGCCCAGAGAAGGCTGGACATGGACACTCTGGTCTCTGTGATCTTCTGTGTGGTGAGCCCCCTGTTGAGCCCTGTCATTAACAGCCTGAGAAGCAACGAGGTCCAGAGTGCCCTGAGGAAGCTGGCTGGAGATTGTGCATCTTTTTGCACGATCACAGTCTAGATCAATCTTGAAACTGGAATATACAGTCATCTGAAAAAGATGCCTCCCAGGGACTTGTAGGCACCTGGTTAGAGAGTCTGTATCTGGAGCTTCAACTCCAACTTCCGCTTTTAAAATCTCTGAGACTCCTTTCTCTCCTATCTTTTCACAAACACCCTTTTCCTACTTTCAGGTTCTAGTGTGTTGGATACCTTGTGTGGGTGTTCAGCACCATCTCTGTCCTTCTGTGTTCTCCCCACACCAGAGGGACAAAAAGTACGATAACCTCGTTTCCCACACTCCGCTGCTTGCAGGCCTTCATTTAAGGAGGTTCTGTCAAGATCAGCCAAACACTAGGCAGAGAGGAAGAAAGAAGAGGAAAAAAGCGGGTTCTTTTAGATCCCATAGCAGCAGCAGCAAACCAGCCCTTTAGAGGCAGGAACTAATCTCCTTGGTGCCAGGACCTGTGTGTGCAGGCTCCTAGAGAGCTGTTCCTGAATGTGGGTCACAGTAGTGTGGAATGAGCATCTCTTTCCAGGGATGTTAGTGTTTCCATATATGGGGTGGTGTCATCTGCCCTATTTTCATTTTTTCTTCCAGATCTCCCAACCATTTTATAACTTTTTTCTGTTTCAACTTCCTCTACCCTAAGACATCAAGAGTCATTCTTCATCTCTACCTGACCACGGTGGCAATGACCACAATAGTGGTTTACATCAGAGATGGTTCTAGATAACAGATCTGAGGAGGTAGGCTGGATGTCTGACCTGAGGGAATTGAATATGTTGATGATGTCACAGCCCATGGGAAAGGAGACCTGATAATTCCTGGTGTGCAATGACCCAATAGAGACTTTAAGTTATCGTGGCCTGAAATCAATCTCTATGGAAAACTGAGCTTTGGAATAACACCATCGTTCTTCAGGGTGGGAATGAGCATTACAACATGACTGCAGACTGCTGTTACTGACTGGAGTGGGAGACTTAGATGAAGAAAATGATAGGTTCAAGCATTATGTTCCTTCTTCAAGTCAGGTTCAGATCATCAGAAATATTTTCTCTCTGGAAACTGATAAAGGTTAATATCAAAATAAAACATCCAATTCTCCAAATTGCAGAAGTACAAATAAAATTATAAATCCACAATTTCTTTAGGTCTCTTTTATGTCAATTAAGAAATTAATGGGGGAATGATTGAGACCCTGTTAATTAGAATGGCAAAATACCAGTGGAATTAGACAAATCTCAGAGCCTTGAACCCTGAAATCTCCATTAACCCTTTTTGCTGTCAGAAGCAGCCCTCTTCCCCCGAGGAGACTAGCTTTTCCTAAATTGAAGAACCTATGGTGACTCTACCTGGGCAGTTGTCTTTTTTTTTTTAAGAGAGAGTGAGAGAGGAGAGGAGAGGAGAGGAGAGGAGAGGGGGAGAGAGAGAGAGAGAGAGAGAGAGAGAGAGAGAGAGAGAGAGAGAGAGAGAGAGAAAGGGAGAGAGAGAGGGGAAATTTTTAATATTCATTTTCTAGTACTCGGGGGACAAAACATTTTTGTTGCTATGTGGTGCTGAGGATCGAACCCGGGCCGTACGCGTTCCAGGCAAGCGCACTACTGCTTGAGCCACATCCCCAGCCCAATTGTCTTTAAGATGCTCATCCATCATCCCACATTGTCACCAGACTCTGAATTGGGGTCTGATCCTAGAACACCTCAGGTAAGAGTATAAAATATAGCCCAGGAGAGTATAAGGGTCACACCAAAATAAAAGGTAAATATTTTACTGTGTTTTGTTAATATGAGCCTTAATAATATATAAGAAAATTTGATTGAGTCTTCTAGACCAAAGAATTCAGAACATATTGCTGGATCATCTTGAATGTAGTCACAGGGACGTAATCACCAGAAATGTTAGGGCCAAGGATTTTCCTGAGCCATGGGGAGTGGCTATTAGACTCTCTTTGGTTGATGGACTGAAATCTGGACTCAGTGTTTGCTTAAGTTCAATGACCAATATGATCCTAGAATAATGGAGAGGATGGTGATCAGAAATAAATAAGGTGTTGGATGGCGTGTTATGTGACCCCTTCCCTGGCCTCACAGCTGGATCTGGAGGAGGGCCTGGAGCACCAGCCTTCGGCAAGGCCTCGTGGACATGCGTTCAGAAGGCAGCAACAGATCCTTGTGAAACCTGCAGCCGCTGTCCTCGGCAGCCTGGGAAGACATTAACAGATGGCATCGTTGAAATGGGCTCCCTGATTTCAGTGAGAATAAGGGGACCCTGAAGTAGAAGAGGCCATGTGGTGGAGCAGTGATCAGAACATTCGAATCTGTAGAGATTTTTGACAGTGGTAAATGATCGTGGTATTTATAGATGGGAAAAAATGGGCACCCTCCTAGAATAGTGCCTGTCCCATGTAATGTGAAACTCTTCTTTTCACACTTCATTGGTGCATTGTAGTGGTCCATAATGGTGGGATTTGCTGACACATATTTGAACATGCACACAAAATAACCGTGAACTTTGGCCAATATCATTTCAATATTTCCCTTTTCCTCACCTCCTCCCCTGGTGCCTTGACTCTACTGATCTTCCTTCAACTTTCATGATGAGACTCCCTTTCCAAATTTTCTTCCTTTTCCCCCTCTAGCTTTAACAGATAAAAAACATACGGCCCTTAACTTTCTGAGTTGCTTATTTCGCTTAATGTTCTGAAGATCCATCCATCTTCCAGCATGACATAATTTCGTTCTTCTTAATGGCTGAATGAAATTCCAGTGTGCATATACCAGATGTTCTTTATCCATTCGTGCACTGATGTCACCTCGGCTGGTTCATGGGCATGTATGTGTCATTATAGTTTGATGACTTCGATCTGCTGTGATAAATACCAAGCAGAGGTAGAGCTGGGTCGCAGGGTGGTCCATGGCTACTCCTGAGGAGCCTCCATCCCGATTTCCGTGGTGGTTGTGCTGATTTACATGCCCACCAACAGGGTGAGAGTACTCCCTTCTCTCCAGTTCTCTTCTTTTCACACTCATTTCTGTTTGTATTCTTGGTGGTTGCCTTTGTCATTGAAGTGAGATGAAATCTCAGGGTAGTCTTGACTTGCAAGTATTTTCATATATTTGTTGGCCACTCACATATTTTCTTCTAAGACGTGTCTGTTTAGTTCATTTAGTTTCCCACTTGGTAATTGGGTTATTTGATAATTGGGTTATTTAATAATTGTGGGTTTGATGTTAAGTTTTTTGAGTTCTTTATTAATATTCTGAATATTCATCCTCTTTTAGAAGAGCCCCTCATAAAAATTTTCTCCCTTTCTGTAGGTTCTCTCTTCATATTCTAATTGTCTCCTTTGCTGTGCAGAACCTTCTTAATTTGATACCATCCTATTAGCTAACTTTTGGTGTTGTCTCCTGAGCTTTGGCATCCTATTGAGAAAGTCATTGCCTATGCCTGTTGGTTGGAGTATTGACTTTGTTTTTTCCAAGTAACTGCATAATTTATGGTCTAGTGCCTGGGTATTTAATGCATTTTGAGGTGATTTTTTTGCAGGGTGAGCAATAGTTCAGGTATCATTATTTTGCATTTGGACAGGGGTGTAGAAGGACTCTTTAAGAGAGTAGATGTTAAAGACTGGGGTGCAGAAGAACTGTTGGAGAGAGCAGAAGTTGGAGACTGAGGTGCAGAAGGACTGTTACAGAAAGCAGAGTTTGGAGACTGGGGTGCACAAGGATCATTGCAGAGAGCAGAGTTTTCAGACTAAGGTGCAGAAGGACTGTTGCAGAGAGCAGATGTTGGAGACTGGGGTTCAGAAAGACTTCCGCAGAGAACAGAGGTTGGAGACAAGGGTGCAAAAGGATGGTTGCACACAGCAGAGATTGGAGACTGGGGTGCAGAAGGACCATTGCAGAAATCAGAGTTTGGGAACTGAGGTGCAGAAGGATTGTTACAGAGAACAGAACTTGAAGACTGGGGTGCAGAAGGACTGTTGCAGAGAGCAGAGTTTGAAGACTGGGGTTTAGAAAGACTGTTGCAGAGAGCAGAGGTTGGAGACTTGGGTGCAGAAGGCCTGTTAGACAGAGAAGAGTTTGGAGACTGTTGTGCAGAAGGACTGTTACAGACAGCATAGTTTGGAGAATTTGTTGAAGAAGGATCTTACAGAGAGCAGAGGTAAGAGACTGAGGTTCAGAAGGACTGTTACAGAGAGCAGAGGAAGGAAACTGGGGTGAAGGGCGGTCGTTGCAATGAACAGAGATTTCAGACTGAGGTGCAGAAGGACTGTTACAGAGAGCCGATTTTGAAGACTGGGGTGCAGAATGACTGTTGCAGAGAGCAGAGGTTGGAGACTGGGGTGCAGAATGACTGTTGCAGAGAGCAGAGTTTGGAGACTTGGTTGCAGAAGGATCTTACTGAAAGCAGAGTTTGGAGACTGAGGTGCAGAAGGACTGTAACAGAGAGCAGAGTTAGGAGACTGTGGTGCAGAATTACTGATACAGAAAGCAGAGGTTGGAGACTAGGGTGCAGAAAGACCATTACAGAGTGCAGAAGTTGGAGACTGCGGTACAGAAGGACTGTTACAGAGAGTAGAGATTGGAAATTGCGGAGCAGAAAGATTACTTCAGAGAACAGAGTTTGGAGACTGGGTTGCAGCAGGACCGTTGAAGAAAGCAGAGGTTGGAAACTGGGTTGAGGAAGGAATGTTACAGAGAGCAGAGTTTGGAAACTGGGGTGCAGAAAGACCTCACAGAGAATAGAGTTTGGAGACTGGGGTGCAGAAGGAGTGTTAGGAGAGGAGATGTTGGAGACCGGGGTGAGAAGAATCGGTGCAGAGAGCAGAGAATGGAAACTGGGGTGTAGAAGGTCAGTTGCAGAGAGCAGAGGTTGGAGGCTGAGGTTCAGAAAAACTGTTACAGAGAGCAGAGGTTGGAGAGTGAGGTGCAGAACTATCGTTGAAGAGAACAGAAGTTGGAGACTTAGTTGCAGAAGAATCGTTGCAGATAGTAGAGGTAGAGCCTGGGCTGAAGTAGGATCGTTACAGAGAGCAGATGTTGGAGACTTGGGTGCAGTAGGACTGTTACAGAGAGAACAGCTTGGATACTAGGGTGCAGAAGCAATGTTGCAGAAAGCAGAAGTTGGAGACTGAGGTGCAGAAGGAATGTTGCAGAGAGCAGAGTTTGGAGACTGAGATGCAGAAGGACTGTTACACAGAAAAGATGTTGGAGACTGGGGTGAAGAATAATGATACAGAAAGATAAGGTGGGAGACTGGGGTGCAGAAGGAACGTTACAGAGAGCAGAGGTTGGAGACTGGGGTAAAAATGCCTGCTACAGAGAGTAGAGTTTGGAGACTGGGTTTCAGAAGAACTGTTATAAAGAGCATAGTTTTGAGGCTGGGTTGTAGAAGGACTTTTTAGAGTGCAGATGTTGGAGACTGGGGTGCAGAAGGACTCTTCCAGAGAGCAGAGGTTGAAGACTGAGGTGGAGAAAGACTGTTACAGAGAACAGAGTTTGGATACTGGGGTGCAGAAGGACTGTTGCAGAGAGCAGAGGTTTAAGAATGAGGTACAGAAGGAACATTGCAGAGAGCCGAGTTGGAGACTGGGATGCAGAAGCACTGTTAAACAGAGCACACGTTACAGACTGGGGTGCAGAAAGAATTTTGCAGACACCAGAGGTTGTAGACTGGGGTGCATAAGGACTGTTGCAGATAGCAGAGTTTGGATATGATGTGCAGAAAGACTGTTACAGAGAGCAGAGTTTGTAGACTGGGGTGCAGAAGGACTGAAGGAGAAAGCAGATGTTGGAGACTGTGGTGCAGAAAGACCGTTAGAGAGAGAAGAGTTTGGAGACTGTGATACAGAAGGACTGTTAAAGAGAGTAGAGTTTGGCGACTGGGGTGCATAAGAAGTGTTGCAAAGAACAGAGTTTGGAGACTGAGGTGCAGAAGGACTGTTTCAGAGAGCAGAGTTTTTAGAAAGGTTGAAGAAGGATGTTACAGAGAGCAGAGTTCGGAGACTGGGGTGCAGAAGGATTGTTATAGAGAACAGACTTTGGAGACTGGGTTGCAGAAGGCTTGTTAAGGAGAGGAGAGTTGGAGAAGGAGTGCAGAAGGACTGTTACAGAGGGCAGAGTTTGGCGACTGGGTTGCAGAAGAAACTTACAGAGAGCAGATGTCGGAGAGTTAGGTGCAGAGGGACTGTAACAGAAAGTAGAAGTTGGAGACTGAGGCACAGAAAGATTGTTACAGATAGCAGAGTTTGGAGACTGGGGTGCAGAAGGACTGTTGCAGATACCAGAAGTTGGAATCTCGGGTGCTGAAGGACTGTTGCAGAGTGCAGATGTAGGAGACTCTACAGGACTGTAACAAAGAGCAGAGGTTTGTAACTGGGGTGCAGAAGGACTGATAAAGAGAGCAGAATTTTGAGACTGGGGTGCAGAAGGCCTGATACAGAGAGAAGATGTTAAAGACTGGGGTGCAGAATAATTGTTGCAGAGAGCAAAATTTTCAGGTTGAGGTGCAGAAGGACTTTTGCAGAGATCAGATGTTCGAGACTGGGGTGTAGAAGTTATGTTGAAGAGAGCAGAAGTTGGCGACTGCAGTACAGAAGGACTGTTGCAGAGAGCAGTGGTTGCGGACTAGGGTACCCAAAAACTTTTTCAGAGAATAGATGTTGGAAACTGTTGTTCAGAAGGATCAGAAGATGGAGAATGGGATGCAGAAGGACATTTGCAGAGAGCAAAGTTTGGAGACTGCGGTACAGAAGGACTGTTATAGTGAGCAGAGTTTGTAGACTGGGGAGCAGAAGGAGTGTTGCAGAGTACAGAGGTTGGAGACTGGGGTGCAGCAGGACCGTTTCAGAAAGCAGAGTTTAGAGACTGGCGTGGAGAAGGAATATTACAGAGAGCAGAGTTTGGAAACTGAGGTCAGAAGGATCTTCCAGAGAGCAGACGTTGAAGACTGGGGTTCAGAAGGATCGTTGCAGAGAGCAGAGTTTGTAGACTGGGGTGCAGAAAAACTGTTGCAGAGAGCAGATGTTGGAGACTGGTGTTCAGAAGGACTGTTTAGAGAGCAGATGTTGGAGACTGGGGTGCAGAAGGACTCTTCCAGAGAGCAGAGGTTGAAGACTGAGGTGGAGAAAGACTTTTACAGAGAACAGAGTTTGGAGACTGGGGTGCAGAAGGACTGTTGCAGAGAGCAGAGGTTTAAGACTGAGGTACAGAAGGATCATTGCAGAGAGCAGAGTTGAAGACTGGGATGCAGAAGCACTGTTACACAGAGCACATGTTGCAGACTGGGGTGCAGAAAAAATATTGCAGACACCAGAGGTTGTAGACTGGGGTGCATAAGGACTGTTGCTGATAGAAGAGTTTGGATATGAGGTGCAGAAAGACTGTTACAGAGAGCAGAGGTTGTAGACTGGAGTGCAGAAGGACTGTTGCTGATAGAAGAGTTTGGATATGAGGTGCAGAAAGACTGTTACAAAGAGCAGAGGTTGTAGACTGGGGTGCAGAAGGACTGATACAGAAAGCAGAGGTTGGAGACTGGGGTGCAGAAGGACCGATACAGAGAGAACAGTTTGGAGACTGCGATACAGGAGGATTGTTACAGAGAGTAGAGTTTGGCGAATGGGGTGCAGAAGAAGTGTTGCAAAGAACAGATTTTGGTGACTGAGGTGCAGAAGGAGTGTTTCAGAGAGCAGAGTTATTAGGAAGGTTGCAGAAAAATGTTAAAGAGAGCAGAGGTTTGAGACTGGGGTGCAGAAGGATTGTTATAGAGAACAGATTTTGCAGACTCGGTTGCAGAAGGCCAGTTACAAAGAGGAGAGTTGGAGAAGGCGTGAGGAAGGACTGTTAGAGAGGGCAGAGTTTGGAGACTGGGTTGCAGAAGAAACTTACAGAGCGCAGATGTTAGAAAGTGAGGTGCAGAGGGACGGTAACAGAGAGTAGAGGTTGGAGACTGAGGCATAGAAAGATTGTTACAGAGAGCAGAGTTTGGAGACTGGGGTGCAGAAGGACTGTTGCAGATACCAGAGTTTGGAGACTGGGGTGCAGAAGGACTGTTGAAGAAACCAGAAGTTGGAATCTCGGGTGCTGAAGGACTGTTGCAGAGTGCAGATGTAGGAGACTGTGATGCAGAAGGACTGTAACAAAGAGCAGCGGTTTGCGACTGGGGTGCAGAAGGACTGATAAAAAGAGCAGAGTTTGGAGACTGGGGTGCAGAAGGCCTGTTACAGAGAGCAGAGTTTGGAGACTGGTATGCAGTAGGGCTGTTACGGAGAGCAGAGTTTGGAGACTAGGGTGCTGTAGAATCGTTGGAGACATCAGAGTTTTCAGACTCAGGTGCAGAAGTACTGTTGCAGAGATCAGGTGTTGGAGACTTGGGTGCAGAAGGACTGTTACAGAGAGGAGATTTTGGAAACTCGGATGCAGAGGGATCGTTGAAGAGAGCAGAGGTTGGACACTGGGGTACAGAAAGATTGTTACACAGAGCAGAGGTTGAAGACTGAGGAGAAGAAAGACTGTTACAGAGAGCAGATATAAGAGACAGGTGTGCAGGACTGATACAGAGCAGAAGTTGGAGACTGAGGTACAGAAGGACTGTTACAGAGAGCAGAGGTTGAAGACTCGGGTGCAGAAAGATTATTGCAGAGAGCAGAGTTTTCAGACTGAGGTACAAAAGAACTGTTGCAGAAAGCAGATGTTGGAGATTGGGGTGCACATGGACTTTTGCAGCGAGCAGAGGTTGGAGACTGGGGTGCAGAGGGATCGTTGCAGAGATCAGAGGTTGGAGACTGAGGTGTACAAGCAGAGTTACAGAGAGTAGAGGTTGGATACTCAGGTGCAGAAGGACCGTTGCAGAGACCAGAGGTTGGAGACTGAGGTCATAGGATTGTTACAGAGAGCAGAATTTGGAGACTGGGGTCTATAAGGACTGTAACAGAGAGAAGAGGTTTGAGAGTAAGGTGCAGAGGGACAGTTACACAGAGCACAAGTTGGAGACTGGGGTGCAGAATGACTGATAAAAAAAGAAGTTGAAGACTCGGGTGTAGAAGTACCCTTACAGAGAGCAGAGGTTGGAGAATGCAGCACAGAAGGACTCTTATAGAGAGCAGAGGTTGGAGACTGGGGTGCAGAAGGACTGCTGCAGAGAGCAAATTTTGGAGACAAGGGTGCAAAAGGACTGTTGCAGAGAGCCGAGGATTGAGACTGGGTTGCAGAAGGACTTTTGCAGAGAGCAGAGGTTGCAGAATGAGTTGCAGAAGGACTGTTACAGAGGGCAGAGTTTTGAGATTGTGGTGCAAAATGACTGATACAGCAGAGGTTGGATACTGGGGTGCATAAGGACCCTCACGGAGAACAGCAGTTGGAGACTGCCATACAGAAGGACTGTTTTAGAAAGCAGATTTTATAGACTGGGGTGCAAAAGAACTAATGTAATAAGCAGAGGTTAAAGACTGGGGTGCTGATGGATTGTTGGGGTGAGCAGAGTATGAAGACTGGGGTGTAGAAAGACTGTTGCAGAGAGCAGAGATTGGAGACTGGGGTGTAGAAAAACTTTTGCAAAGAACAGACGTTAACGACTGGGGTGCAGAAGGATCGTTGGTGGGAGCAGTGTATGGAGACTGTGGTGTAGAAGGACTGTTGCAGAGAGCAGAGGTTGGAGACTGGGGTGGGGAATGACTGTAGCAGAGAGCAGATGTTGGAGACTGAGGTGCAGAAGGACTGTTGTAGAGATCAGAGTTTGGAGACTGGGGTGCAAAAAGACTTTTGCAGAGAGGAGAGGTTGCAGACTGAGTTGCAGAAGGACAGTTACAGAGAGCAGAGTTTGGAGACTGGGGTGCAGTTGGGCTGTTACGGAGAGCAGAGTTTGGAGACTGGGGTGCTGTACGATCGTTGAAGACAGCAGTGTTTCCAGACTCAGGGCAGAAGGACTGATGCAGAGATCAGGTGTTGGAGACTTGGGTGCAGAAGGACTGTTACAGAGAGGAGATGTTTAAGACTTGGATGCAGAAGGATCGTTTCAGAGAGCAGAGGATGGACAATGGGGTACAGAAAGATTGTTACACAGAGCAGAGGTTGAAGACTGAGGTGAAGAAAGACTGTTACAGAGAGCAGATATGGGAGACAGTGGTGCAGGACTGATACAGAGCAGAAGCTTGAGACTGAGGTACAGAAGGACTGTTACAGAGAGCAGAGGTTGGAGACTCGGGTGCAGAAGGATTATTGCAGAGAGCAGAGTTTTCAGACTGAGGTACTAAAGAACTGTTGCAGAGAGCAGTTGTTGGAGATTCGGGTGCACATGGACTGTTGCAGCAAGCAGAGGTTGGAGACTAGGGTGCAGAGGGATCGTTCCAGAGAGCAGAGGTTGTAGACTGGGGTGCAGAAGGTCTTTTACAGAGAGCAGAGTTTGGAGAGTGAGGTGCAGAAGAACTGTTCCAGAGAGCAGGGTTTGGAGACTGGGTTGCAGAAGGATCTTACTTGGAGCAGAGGTTGGAGACTGAGGTTAACAAGCAGAGTTACAGAGAGTAGAGATTGGATACTCAGGTGCAGAAGGACCGTTGCAGAGACCAGAGGTTGGAGACTGAGGTGCAGAGGATTGTTACAAAGAGCAGAATTTGGAGACTGGGGTCTATAAGGACTGTAACAGAGAGAAGAGGTTTGAGAGTAAGGTGCAGAGGGACAGTTACACAGAACACAGGTTGGAGACTGGGGTGCAGAATGACTGATACAGAAAGCAGAGGTTGGAGACTCGGGTGTAGAAGTACCCTTACAAAAAGCAGAGGTTGGAGAATGCAGTACAGAAGGACTGTTATAGAGAGCACAGGTGGGAGACTGGGCTGGAGAAGGACTGCTGCAGAGAGCAAATTTTGAAGACTGGGGTGCAAAAGGACTGTTGCAGAGAGCAGAGGATGGAGACTGGGTTGCAGAAGGACTTTTGCAGAGAGCAGAGGTTGCAGAATGAGTTGCAGAAGGACTGTTACAGAGGGCAGAGTTTTGAGATTGTGGTGCAAAACGACTGATACAGAAAGCAGAGGTTGGATACTGGGGTGCATAAGGACCCTTACAGAGAACAGAGGTTGGAGACTGCCGTACAGAAGGACTGTTATAGAGAGCAGAGTTTGGAGACTGGGGTGCAAAAGAACTAATGTAGAAAGTACAGGTTAGAGACTGGGGTGCTGCTGGATCATTGGGGCGAGCAGTGTATGGAGACTGTGGTGTAGAAGTACTGTTGCAGAGAGCAGAGTTTGAAGACTGGGGTGTAGTAGAACTTTTGCAAAGATCAGACGTTGGAGACTGGGGTGCAGAAGGATCGTTGGTGGGAGCAGTGTATGGAGACTGTGGTGTAGAAGGACTGTTGCAGAGAGCAGAGGTTGGAGACTTGGGTGGGGAATGACTTTAGCAGAGAGCAGATGTTGGAGACTGGGGTGCAAAATGACTGTTGCAGAGAGCAGAGGATAGAGTCTGGGGTGCAGAAGGACTGTTGCAGAGAGGAAAGGTTGCAGACTGAGTTGCAGAAGGACGGTTACAGAGGGCAAAGTTTGGACACTGTGGTTCAAACGACTGATACAGAAAGCACAGTTTAGATACTGGAGTACATAAAGACCCTTACAGAGAACAGAGGTTGGAGACTGTGGTACAGAAGGACTGTTACAGAGAGCAGAGGTTGGAGTATGGGTTGCAGAAGAAACGATGTCGAGAACAGAGTTTGGAGACTGGCGTTCAGAAGGACCGTTGGGGCGATCAGAGTATGGAGACTTGTGTGGAGAAGGACTGTTGCAGAGAGCAGTGATTGGAGACTGAGTTACAGAAGGACTGTTACAGAGAGCAGAGGTTTTAGACTGGGGTGCAGATGGATTATTGCAGAGAGCAGAGTTTTCAGACAGAGATACAGAAGAACTGTTGAAGGAAGCAGATGTTGGAGACTGGGGTTCACAAGGACTGTTGCAGCTAGCAGAGGTTTCAGACTGGGGTGCAGAAGGATCGATGCAGAGAGCAGAGTTTCGAGACTGAGTTAGAGAAGGATCGTTGCAGAGAGCAGAGGTTCGAGTCTGGGATGCAGAAGGATAGTTACAGAGAGCAGAGTTTGGAGCCTGGGGTGCAGAAGGACTTTTACAGAGAGCACAGATTGGAACTGAGGTGCAGAAGAAATGTTGCAAAGTTCAGAGGTTGGAGATTTGTTTGCAGAAGGACTTTTGCAGAAAGCATAGGTTGGAGATTGAGGTGCAGAAGGACTGTTGTAGATAGCACAGTTTAAAGACTGGGGTGCAGAAGGACTGTTACAGAGAGGAGACGTTGGAGACTGGTTTTTAGAAGTATCTTACAGAGAATAGAGTTTGGAGACTGAGGTGCAGAAGGAAGGTTACAGAGAGCGGAGTTTCGAGTCTGGGGTGCAGAATGATCGTTACAGATAGCAGAGGATTGAGACTGGGGTGCAGACGAATTTTACAGAGAGCAATGGTTTGATACTGGGGTGCAGAAGGAATGTTGCAGAGAGCAGATGTTGAAGACTGTGTTGCAGAAGGACTGTTGCTTAAAGCAGAGGTTGGAGGCTGAGGTGCTTAAGGAATGTTACATAGAGCAGAGGTTGGAGACTTGGGTGCAGAAGGATTCTTGTAGAGAGCAGAGTTTTCAGACTGAGGTACAGAAGAAATGTTGCAGAGAGCAGATTTTGTAGACTGAGTTGCACAAGGACTGTTGCAGGGAACAGAGTTCGAAAACTGGGGTGCAGAAAGATTGTTGCAGAGAGCAGACGTTTGAGACTGGGGTGCAGATGGACTGATAAAGAGAGCAGAGTATGGAGACTGGCTGCAGAAGGCCTGTTACAGAGAGCAGAGTTTGGAGAATGGGGTGATTAAGGACTGTTACAGAGAGCAGAGTTTGGAGACTGGGTTTCAGAAGGATCTTACAGAGAGCAGAGGTTGGAGACTGAGGTGCTGAAGCACTGTTACAGAGAGCAGAGGTTGGAGACTGAGGTGCAGAAGGACCCTTGCAGAGAGCAGAGGTTGGAGACGGAGGTGCAGAAGGACTGTTTTAGAGAGCAGAGGTTTTAGAATGTGATGTAGAAGGACTGTTACAGAGAATAAAGTTTGGATATTGGGGTCCAGAAAGAGTGTAGCAGAGAGCAGAGTTTGGAGACTGAGGTGTAGAAGGACTGTTCTAGAGATCAGAGTTTGGAGACTGGGGTGCAGTACGATCATTGCAATAAGCAGAGGTTAAAGACTGGGGTGCAGAAAGACTGATAGAAAAAGCAGACATTGGAGTTGTGGTGAAGAAAGAAGGTTACAGAGAGCAGAGGTTGGACTGCAGTACAGAATGTCTTTTACAGAGAGCAGTGGTTGGAGTTTCGGGTGCAGAAGGACTGTTGCAGAGATCAGATGTTGCTAACTAGGGTGAGGAAAGACTGTTGCGGAGAGCAGAGGTTGGAGACTGGGGTGAAGAAGTATCCTACAGAGAGCAGACGTTGAAGAATGAGTTGCAGAAAGACTGTTACAGAGAGTAGATGTTGGAGACTGACGTTCAGAATTAACGTTGAGGAGTACAGAGTTTGGAGATTGAGGTGAAGAAGGATTGTTACAGAGAGCAGAGGTTGGAGACTGGGGTGCAGATGGACTATTGCAGATAGCGGATTTTGGAGTCATTTGTGGATAAGGACTGTTGCAGAGAGCAGAGGTTGGAGACTGAGGTGCAGAAGGACTGTTATAGAGAGCAGAGGTTGGAGACCTGGGTGCAGAAGGACTGACACAGAAAGCAGAGATTGCAGTCTGGGGTGCAGAAAGACCGTTACAGAGAGCAGAGGTTTGATTCTGCAGTACAGGATGACTGTTACAGAAAGCAGAGGTTGGATACTGGGGTGCAGAAGGAGTGTAAGAGAGAGCAGATGTTTGTAACTAGGGTGCCAGAGGAATGTTGCAGAGAGCAGAGTTTGGAGACTGGGGTGCAGACAAACTGTTGCGGAGAGCAGAGGTTGGAGACTGAGGTGCAGAAGGACTGTTGTAGAGATCAGAGTTTGGAGACTGGGGTTCAGTAGGATCATTGAAGAGAGCAGAGGTTAAAGACTGGAGTGCAGAAGCATCACTGCAGAGAGCAGAGGTTGGAGACTTGGTTGCAGAAGGCCTGCTACAGAGAGCAGATTTGGAGACTGGCGTGCAGAAGGCCTGTTACAGAGAGCAGAGTTTGGAGACTGGGGTGCAGTTGGGCTGTTACGGAGAGCAGAGTTTGGAGACTGGGGTGCTGTACGATCGTTGAAGACAGCAGTGTTTCCAGACTCAGGGCAGAAGGACTGATGCAGAGATCAGGTGTTGGAGACTTGGGTGCAGAAGGACTGTTACAGAGAGGAGATGTTTAAGACTTGGATGCAGAAGGATCGTTTCAGAGAGCAGAGGATGGACAATGGGGTACAGAAAGATTGTTACACAGAGCAGAGGTTGAAGACTGAGGTGAAGAAAGACTGTTACAGAGAGCAGATATGGGAGACAGTGGTGCAGGACTGATACAGAGCAGAAGCTTGAGACTGAGGTACAGAAGGACTGTTACAGAGAGCAGAGGTTGGAGACTCGGGTGCAGAAGGATTATTGCAGAGAGCAGAGTTTTCAGACTGAGGTACTAAAGAACTGTTGCAGAGAGCAGTTGTTGGAGATTCGGGTGCACATGGACTGTTGCAGCAAGCAGAGGTTGGAGACTAGGGTGCAGAGGGATCGTTCCAGAGAGCAGAGGTTGTAGACTGGGGTGCAGAAGGTCTTTTACAGAGAGCAGAGTTTGGAGAGTGAGGTGCAGAAGAACTGTTCCAGAGAGCAGAGTTTGGAGACTGGGTTGCAGAAGGATCTTACTTGGAGCAGAGGTTGGAGACTGAGGTTAACAAGCAGAGTTACAGAGAGTAGAGATTGGATACTCAGGTGCAGAAGGACCGTTGCAGAGACCAGAGGTTGGAGACTGAGGTGCAGAGGATTGTTACAAAGAGCAGAATTTGGAGACTGGGGTCTATAAGGACTGTAACAGAGAGAAGAGGTTTGAGAGTAAGGTGCAGAGGGACAGTTACACAGAACACAGGTTGGAGACTGGGGTGCAGAATGACTGATACAGAAAGCAGAGGTTGGAGACTCGGGTGTAGAAGTACCCTTACAAAAAGCAGAGGTTGGAGAATGCAGTACAGAAGGACTGTTATAGAGAGCACAGGTGGGAGACTGGGCTGGAGAAGGACTGCTGCAGAGAGCAAATTTTGAAGACTGGGGTGCAAAAGGACTGTTGCAGAGAGCAGAGGATGGAGACTGGGTTGCAGAAGGACTTTTGCAGAGAGCAGAGGTTGCAGAATGAGTTGCAGAAGGACTGTTACAGAGGGCAGAGTTTTGAGATTGTGGTGCAAAACGACTGATACAGAAAGCAGAGGTTGGATACTGGGGTGCATAAGGACCCTTACAGAGAACAGAGGTTGGAGACTGCCGTACAGAAGGACTGTTATAGAGAGCAGAGTTTGGAGACTGGGGTGCAAAAGAACTAATGTAGAAAGTACAGGTTAGAGACTGGGGTGCTGCTGGATCATTGGGGCGAGCAGTGTATGGAGACTGTGGTGTAGAAGTACTGTTGCAGAGAGCAGAGTTTGAAGACTGGGGTGTAGTAGAACTTTTGCAAAGATCAGACGTTGGAGACTGGGGTGCAGAAGGATCGTTGGTGGGAGCAGTGTATGGAGACTGTGGTGTAGAAGGACTGTTGCAGAGAGCAGAGGTTGGAGACTTGGGTGGGGAATGACTTTAGCAGAGAGCAGATGTTGGAGACTGGGGTGCAAAATGACTGTTGCAGAGAGCAGAGGATAGAGTCTGGGGTGCAGAAGGACTGTTGCAGAGAGGAAAGGTTGCAGACTGAGTTGCAGAAGGACGGTTACAGAGGGCAAAGTTTGGACACTGTGGTTCAAACGACTGATACAGAAAGCACAGTTTAGATACTGGAGTACATAAAGACCCTTACAGAGAACAGAGGTTGGAGACTGTGGTACAGAAGGACTGTTACAGAGAGCAGAGGTTGGAGTATGGGTTGCAGAAGAAACGATGTCGAGAACAGAGTTTGGAGACTGGCGTTCAGAAGGACCGTTGGGGCGATCAGAGTATGGAGACTTGTGTGGAGAAGGACTGTTGCAGAGAGCAGTGATTGGAGACTGAGTTACAGAAGGACTGTTACAGAGAGCAGAGGTTTTAGACTGGGGTGCAGATGGATTATTGCAGAGAGCAGAGTTTTCAGACAGAGATACAGAAGAACTGTTGAAGGAAGCAGATGTTGGAGACTGGGGTTCACAAGGACTGTTGCAGCTAGCAGAGGTTTCAGACTGGGGTGCAGAAGGATCGATGCAGAGAGCAGAGTTTCGAGACTGAGTTAGAGAAGGATCGTTGCAGAGAGCAGAGGTTCGAGTCTGGGATGCAGAAGGATAGTTACAGAGAGCAGAGTTTGGAGCCTGGGGTGCAGAAGGACTTTTACAGAGAGCACAGATTGGAACTGAGGTGCAGAAGAAATGTTGCAAAGTTCAGAGGTTGGAGATTTGTTTGCAGAAGGACTTTTGCAGAAAGCATAGGTTGGAGATTGAGGTGCAGAAGGACTGTTGTAGATAGCACAGTTTAAAGACTGGGGTGCAGAAGGACTGTTACAGAGAGGAGACGTTGGAGACTGGTTTTTAGAAGTATCTTACAGAGAATAGAGTTTGGAGACTGAGGTGCAGAAGGAAGGTTACAGAGAGCGGAGTTTCGAGTCTGGGGTGCAGAATGATCGTTACAGATAGCAGAGGATTGAGACTGGGGTGCAGACGAATTTTACAGAGAGCAATGGTTTGATACTGGGGTGCAGAAGGAATGTTGCAGAGAGCAGATGTTGAAGACTGTGTTGCAGAAGGACTGTTGCTTAAAGCAGAGGTTGGAGGCTGAGGTGCTTAAGGAATGTTACATAGAGCAGAGGTTGGAGACTTGGGTGCAGAAGGATTCTTGTAGAGAGCAGAGTTTTCAGACTGAGGTACAGAAGAAATGTTGCAGAGAGCAGATTTTGTAGACTGAGTTGCACAAGGACTGTTGCAGGGAACAGAGTTCGAAAACTGGGGTGCAGAAAGATTGTTGCAGAGAGCAGACGTTTGAGACTGGGGTGCAGATGGACTGATAAAGAGAGCAGAGTATGGAGACTGGCTGCAGAAGGCCTGTTACAGAGAGCAGAGTTTGGAGAATGGGGTGATTAAGGACTGTTACAGAGAGCAGAGTTTGGAGACTGGGTTTCAGAAGGATCTTACAGAGAGCAGAGGTTGGAGACTGAGGTGCTGAAGCACTGTTACAGAGAGCAGAGGTTGGAGACTGAGGTGCAGAAGGACCCTTGCAGAGAGCAGAGGTTGGAGACGGAGGTGCAGAAGGACTGTTTTAGAGAGCAGAGGTTTTAGAATGTGATGTAGAAGGACTGTTACAGAGAATAAAGTTTGGATATTGGGGTCCAGAAAGAGTGTAGCAGAGAGCAGAGTTTGGAGACTGAGGTGTAGAAGGACTGTTCTAGAGATCAGAGTTTGGAGACTGGGGTGCAGTACGATCATTGCAATAAGCAGAGGTTAAAGACTGGGGTGCAGAAAGACTGATAGAAAAAGCAGACATTGGAGTTGTGGTGAAGAAAGAAGGTTACAGAGAGCAGAGGTTGGACTGCAGTACAGAATGTCTTTTACAGAGAGCAGTGGTTGGAGTTTCGGGTGCAGAAGGACTGTTGCAGAGATCAGATGTTGCTAACTAGGGTGAGGAAAGACTGTTGCGGAGAGCAGAGGTTGGAGACTGGGGTGAAGAAGTATCCTACAGAGAGCAGACGTTGAAGAATGAGTTGCAGAAAGACTGTTACAGAGAGTAGATGTTGGAGACTGACGTTCAGAATTAACGTTGAGGAGTACAGAGTTTGGAGATTGAGGTGAAGAAGGATTGTTACAGAGAGCAGAGGTTGGAGACTGGGGTGCAGATGGACTATTGCAGATAGCGGATTTTGGAGTCATTTGTGGATAAGGACTGTTGCAGAGAGCAGAGGTTGGAGACTGAGGTGCAGAAGGACTGTTATAGAGAGCAGAGGTTGGAGACCTGGGTGCAGAAGGACTGACACAGAAAGCAGAGATTGCAGTCTGGGGTGCAGAAAGACCGTTACAGAGAGCAGAGGTTTGATTCTGCAGTACAGGATGACTGTTACAGAAAGCAGAGGTTGGATACTGGGGTGCAGAAGGAGTGTAAGAGAGAGCAGATGTTTGTAACTAGGGTGCCAGAGGAATGTTGCAGAGAGCAGAGTTTGGAGACTGGGGTGCAGACAAACTGTTGCGGAGAGCAGAGGTTGGAGACTGAGGTGCAGAAGGACTGTTGTAGAGATCAGAGTTTGGAGACTGGGGTTCAGTAGGATCATTGAAGAGAGCAGAGGTTAAAGACTGGAGTGCAGAAGCATCACTGCAGAGAGCAGAGGTTGGAGACTTGGTTGCAGAAGGCCTGCTACAGAGAGCAGATTTGGAGACTGGCGTGCAGAAGGCCTGTTACAGAGAGCAGAGTTTGGAGACTGGGGTGCAGTTGGGCTGTTACGGAGAGCAGAGTTTGGAGACTGGGGTGCTGTACGATCGTTGAAGACAGCAGTGTTTCCAGACTCAGGGCAGAAGGACTGATGCAGAGATCAGGTGTTGGAGACTTGGGTGCAGAAGGACTGTTACAGAGAGGAGATGTTTAAGACTTGGATGCAGAAGGATCGTTTCAGAGAGCAGAGGATGGACAATGGGGTACAGAAAGATTGTTACACAGAGCAGAGGTTGAAGACTGAGGTGAAGAAAGACTGTTACAGAGAGCAGATATGGGAGACAGTGGTGCAGGACTGATACAGAGCAGAAGCTTGAGACTGAGGTACAGAAGGACTGTTACAGAGAGCAGAGGTTGGAGACTCGGGTGCAGAAGGATTATTGCAGAGAGCAGAGTTTTCAGACTGAGGTACTAAAGAACTGTTGCAGAGAGCAGTTGTTGGAGATTCGGGTGCACATGGACTGTTGCAGCAAGCAGAGGTTGGAGACTAGGGTGCAGAGGGATCGTTCCAGAGAGCAGAGGTTGTAGACTGGGGTGCAGAAGGTCTTTTACAGAGAGCAGAGTTTGGAGAGTGAGGTGCAGAAGAACTGTTCCAGAGAGCAGGGTTTGGAGACTGGGTTGCAGAAGGATCTTACTTGGAGCAGAGGTTGGAGACTGAGGTTAACAAGCAGAGTTACAGAGAGTAGAGATTGGATACTCAGGTGCAGAAGGACCGTTGCAGAGACCAGAGGTTGGAGACTGAGGTGCAGAGGATTGTTACAAAGAGCAGAATTTGGAGACTGGGGTCTATAAGGACTGTAACAGAGAGAAGAGGTTTGAGAGTAAGGTGCAGAGGGACAGTTACACAGAACACAGGTTGGAGACTGGGGTGCAGAATGACTGATACAGAAAGCAGAGGTTGGAGACTCGGGTGTAGAAGTACCCTTACAAAAAGCAGAGGTTGGAGAATGCAGTACAGAAGGACTGTTATAGAGAGCACAGGTGGGAGACTGGGCTGGAGAAGGACTGCTGCAGAGAGCAAATTTTGAAGACTGGGGTGCAAAAGGACTGTTGCAGAGAGCAGAGGATGGAGACTGGGTTGCAGAAGGACTTTTGCAGAGAGCAGAGGTTGCAGAATGAGTTGCAGAAGGACTGTTACAGAGGGCAGAGTTTTGAGATTGTGGTGCAAAACGACTGATACAGAAAGCAGAGGTTGGATACTGGGGTGCATAAGGACCCTTACAGAGAACAGAGGTTGGAGACTGCCGTACAGAAGGACTGTTATAGAGAGCAGAGTTTGGAGACTGGGGTGCAAAAGAACTAATGTAGAAAGTACAGGTTAGAGACTGGGGTGCTGCTGGATCATTGGGGCGAGCAGTGTATGGAGACTGTGGTGTAGAAGTACTGTTGCAGAGAGCAGAGTTTGAAGACTGGGGTGTAGTAGAACTTTTGCAAAGATCAGACGTTGGAGACTGGGGTGCAGAAGGATCGTTGGTGGGAGCAGTGTATGGAGACTGTGGTGTAGAAGGACTGTTGCAGAGAGCAGAGGTTGGAGACTTGGGTGGGGAATGACTTTAGCAGAGAGCAGATGTTGGAGACTGGGGTGCAAAATGACTGTTGCAGAGAGCAGAGGATAGAGTCTGGGGTGCAGAAGGACTGTTGCAGAGAGGAAAGGTTGCAGACTGAGTTGCAGAAGGACGGTTACAGAGGGCAAAGTTTGGACACTGTGGTTCAAACGACTGATACAGAAAGCACAGTTTAGATACTGGAGTACATAAAGACCCTTACAGAGAACAGAGGTTGGAGACTGTGGTACAGAAGGACTGTTACAGAGAGCAGAGGTTGGAGTATGGGTTGCAGAAGAAACGATGTCGAGAACAGAGTTTGGAGACTGGCGTTCAGAAGGACCGTTGGGGCGATCAGAGTATGGAGACTTGTGTGGAGAAGGACTGTTGCAGAGAGCAGTGATTGGAGACTGAGTTACAGAAGGACTGTTACAGAGAGCAGAGGTTTGATACTGGGGTGCAGATGGATTATTGCAGAGAGCAGAGTTTTCAGACCGAGGTACAGAAGAACTGTTGCAGGAAGCAGATGTTGGAGACTGGGGTTCACAAGGAACTGTTTCAGCTAGCAGAAGTTTCAGACTGGGGTGCAGAAGGATCGATGCAGAGAGCAGAGTTTCGAGACTGAGTTAGAGAAGGATTGTTGCAGAGAGCAGAGGTTCGAGTCTGGGATGCAGAAGGATAGTTACAGAGATCAGAGTTTGGAGACTGGGGTGCAGAAGGACTTTTACAGAGAGCACAGATTGGAACTGAGGTGCAGAAGAAATGTTGCAAAGTTCAGAGGTTGGAGATTTGTTTGCAGAAGGACTTTTGCAGAAAGCATAGGTTGGAGATTGAGGTGCAGAAGGACTGTTGCAGAGAGCAGAGTTTAAAGACTGGGGTGCAGAAGGACTGTTACAGAGAGGAGACGTTGGAGACTGGTTTTTAGAAGTATCTTACAGAGAATAGAGTTTGGAGACTGAGGTGCAGAAGGACGGTTAAGAGAGCGGAGTTTCTAGACTTGGGTGGGTGCAGAAGGATCGTTACCGAGAGCAGAGGATTGAGACTGGGGTGCAGACAGATTTTACAGAGAGCATTGGTTTGATACTGGAGTGCAGAAGGAATGTTGCAGATAGCAGATGTTGAAGACTGTGGTGCAGACGGACTGTTGCTTAAAGCAGAGGTTGGAGGCTGAGGTGCTTAAGGACTGTTACATAGAGCAGAGGTTGGAGACTGGGGTGAAGAAGTATTCTTGCAGAGAGCAGAGTTTTCAGACTGAGGTACAGAAGAAATGTTGTAGAGAGCAGATTTTGTAGACTGGGTTGCACAATGACTGTTACAGTGAACAGAGTTTGGAGACTGGGGTGCAGAAGGATCGTTGCAGAGAGCAGAAGTTGGAGTCTGGGTTGCAGATGGACTGATAAAGAGAGCAGAGTTTGGAGACTAGGGTGCAGAAGACCTGTTACAGAGAGCAGAGTTTGGAGAATGGGGTGATTAAAGAATGTTACAGAGAGCAGAGTTTGGAGACTGGGTTGCAGAAGGATCATACAGAGAGCAGAGGTTGGAGACTGAGGTGCCGAAGCACTGTTACAGAGAGCAGAGGTTGGAGACTGAGGTCCAGAAGGACCCTTGCAGAGAGCAGAGGTTGGAGACTGAGGTGCAGAAGAACTGTTTTAGAGAGCAGAGGTTTTAGAATGTGATGTAGAAGGACTGTTGCAGAGAGTAAAGTTTTGATATTGGGGTTCAGAAAGAGTGTAACAGAGAGCAGATTGGAGACTGAGGTGCAGAAGTACCCTTACAGAGAGAAGAGGTTGGATACTGGGGTGGAGAATGACTGTGGCAGAGAGCAGAGGTTAGAGACTGGGGTGCAAAAGGACAGTTGCAGAGAGCAGAGGTTGCAGACTGAGTTGCAAAAGGACTGTTAAATTGGGAAGAGTTTGGTGTCGGTGGTGCAAAAGGACTTATACAGAAAGCTGATGTTGGATACTTGGGTGCATAAGGACCCTTACAGAGAACAGAGGTTGGAGATGGCGGTACAGAGGACTGTTATAGAGAGCAGAGGTTGGAGACTGGGATGCAGAAGAACTGATGTAGAGAACAGAGGTTTGAGACTGGGGTGCAGAAGGATCGTTGGGACGAGTAGAGTATGACGACTAGGGTGTAGAATGACTGTTTCAGAGAGCAGACGTTGGAGACTGGGGTGCAGAAGGATCGTTGGGGCGAACAGGATATGGAGACTGGGGTGTAGAAGGACTGTAGCAGAGAGCAGAGGTTAAAGACTGGGGTGAAGAAGGACTGTTTAAGAGTGCAGATGTTGGAGACTTGTGTGCAGAAGGACAGTTGCATAGAGCAGAGATTTGAGACTGAGGTACAGAAGGACTGTTACAGAGAGCAGAGGTTGAACACTGGGGTGTAGATCGATTATGGCAGAGAGCAGAGTTTTCAGACTGAGGTACAGAAGAACTGTTTCAGGTAGCAGATGTTGGAGACTGCGGTTCACAAGAACTGTTGCAGCGACCAGAGGTTTCAGACTGGGGTGCAGAAGGTTCATTGATGAGAGCAGAAGTTGAAGACTGAGGTGCAGAAGGATCGTTGCAGAGAGCAGAGGTTCAAGACTGGGGTGCAGAAAGATTCTTACAGAGAGCAGAGTTTGGAGACTGGGGTGCAGAAGGACTTTTACAGGGAGCACAGGTTGGAAAATTGGGTGCAGAAGGAATGTTGCGGAGAGCAGTGTTTGGAGACTTGGGTGCAGAAGGACTGTTGCCAAAAGCAGAGTTTGGAGACTAAGGTGCAGAAGGACTGTGGCAGAGAGCAGATTAAAGACTGGGGTGCAGAAGAACTGTTTCAGATTGCAGACTTTAGAGACTGAGTTTCAGAAAGATCTCACAGAGAAAAGAGTTTGGAAAATGAGGTGCAGAAGGACTGTTACATAGAGTGGAGGTTCGAGACTGAGGTGCAGAAGGATCGTTACAAAGAGAAGAGGTTGGAGACTGGGGTGCAGACGGACTTTTACACAGAGAACAGTTTTGATAGTGGGGAGCAGAAGGAATGTTGCAGAGAGCAGAGATTGAAGACTTGGGTGCAGTAGGACTGCTGCTGAAACAGAGGTAGGAGACTGAGGTGAAGAAGGAATGTTACAGAGAGCAGAGGTTGGAGACTGGGGTGCAGAAGGATTATTGCAGAGAGCAGAGTTTTCAGACTGAGGTAAAGAAGAACTGTTGCAGAGAGCAGATGTTGTAGACTGGGTTGCACAAAGACTGTTGCAGAGAGCAGAGTTTAGAGACTGGGGTGCAGAAGGATTGTTGCAGAGAGCAGACGTTGGAGACTGGGGTGAAGATGGAATGATACAGATAGCAGAGGTTGGAGACTGATGTGCAGAAGGCCTGTTACAGAGAGCAGTATTTGGAGACTGGGGTGATGAAGGACTGCTACAGAGAACAGAGAATGGAGACTGAGGCGCAGAAGCACTGTTACAGAGAGTAGAGGTTGGAGACTGAGGTGCAGAAGGACCGTTGTAGAGAGCAGAGGTTGGAGACTGAGGTGCATAAGGATTCTTACAGAGATCAGAGGTTGGAGACTGGGGTTCAGAAGGATTGTTGCAGACAGCAGAGGTTTTAGATTGGGATGTAGAAGGACTCTTGCAGAGAGTAGAGGTTGGAGATTGGGGTCCAGAATGACTGTAGCAGACAGCAGAGGTTGGAGACTAAAGTGCAGGACACTTACACAGAGCAGAGGTTTGAGACTCCGGTGCAGAAGGACTGACACACAAAGCAGAGGTTGGAGACTCGGGTGCAGAGGTTTGAGAATGCAGTACAGTAGGACAATTACAGAGAGCAAAGTTTGGAGACTAGGGTGGAGAATGACTGTTGCAGAGAGCAGATGTTGGAGACTGGGGTGCAAAACGACTGTTGCAGAGAGCAAAGGTTGGAGACTAGGTTGCAGAAGGACTGTTGCAAAGAGCAGAGGTTGCAGACTGATTTGCAGAAGGATGGTTAAAGAGGGCAGAGTTTGGAGACTGGTTCAAAATGACAGATACAGAAAGCAGAGGTTGGATACTGGGGTGCATAAGGACCCTTATAGAGAACAGATTTTGGAGACTGTGGTACAGAAGGACTGTTACAGAGAGCAGAGGTTGGAGACTGGGGTGCAGAAGAACTGACTAGAGAACAGACTTTGGAGACTGGGTTGCAGAAGGATAGTTGGGGCGATCAATGTATGGAGACTGGGGTGTAGAAGGACTGTTTAAGAGAGCAGATGTTGGAGACTTGTGCGCAGAAGGACTGTTGCATAGAACAGAGATTGGAGATTGAGGTACAGAAGAACTGTTGTAAAAAGCAGATTTTGGAGACTGGGGTTCACAAGGACTGTTGCAGCGAGATGAGGTTTGAGACTGGGGTGCAGAAGGATCGTTGCAGAGAGCAGATGTTGGAGACTGAGGTGCAGAAAGGTGGTTGCAGAGAGCAGAGGTTCGAGACTGGAGTGCAGAAAGATCGTTACAGAGAGCAGAGTTTGGAGAGTGAGGTGCAGAAAGACTTTTACAGAGAGCACAGTTTGGAGACTGGGGTGCAGAAGGAATGTTGCAGAGAGGAGAGGTTAGAGACTTGGGTGCATGAGGACTGTTGCAGAGAGCAGAGGTTAAAGACTGAGGTGCAGAAAGACTGTTGCAGAGATCAGAGGTTAAAGACTGAGGTACAGAAAACAGTTACAGATAGCAGATGTTGGAGACTGAGTTTCAGAAGTATCTTACAGAGAAGAGAGTTTGGAGACTGGGTGGCAGAGAAACTCTTACAGAGAGTGGATGTTTGAGACTGGGGTGCATAAGGATCATTACAGAGAGCAGAGGTTGGAGACCGGGGTGCAGACAGACTTTTACAGAGAGCATATGTTTGATACTGGGTGCAGAAAAAATGTTGCAGAGAGCAGAGTTTGGAGACTAGGTTCCAGAAGGACTGTTACAGAGAGCAGAGGTAGGCGACTGGGGTGCAGAAAGACTGTTTTATAGAACAGAGGTAGGAGACTGGGGTGCAGATGGATCGTTGCAGAGAGTAGAGTTTGGAGACTGGGGTGCAGAAGGCCTGTTACAGAGAGCAGAGTTTGGAGACTGGGGTGCAGAAGAACTGTTACAGAGAGCAGAGTTTGCAGACTTGTTTTCAGAAGGGTCTTACAGAGAGCAGAGGTAGGAGACAGAGGTACAGAAAGACTGTTACAGAGAGCAGAGGTTGGAGACTGGGGTGCAGAGGGATTGTTGCAGAGAGCACATTTTTCAGACGGAGGTACTGAAGAACTGTTGCAGAGAGCAGATTTTGGAGACTGGGTTGCACAAGGACTGTTTCACGGAGCAGAGGTTGGAGACTGGGGTGCAGAAGGATCGTTGCAGAGAGCAGAGGTTGGAGACTGGGGTGCAGATGGACTGATATAGAGAACAGAGGTTGGAGACTGAGGTGCCCAAGGCCTGTTACAGAGAGCAGAGGTTGGAGACTGGAGTGCAGAAGGATCTTACAAAGAGTAGAGGTTGGAGACTGAGGTGCAAAAGCACTGTTTCAGAGAGTAGAGGTTGGAGACTAAGGTGCAGAAGGACCCTTGCAAAGAGCAGAGTTTGGAGACTGAGGTGCAGAAGGATAGTTACAGAGAAAAGAGGTTGGAGACTGGGGTGCAGATAAACTTTTGCAGAGAGCAGAGGTTTTAGACTGGGGTGTAGGAGGACTGTTACAGAGAGTAGAATTTGAAGATTGGGCTCCAGAAGGACTGTTACAGAGAGCACAGGTTGGAGACTGGGGTGGAGAAGGACTGTTTCAGAGAGCAGATCATGGAGACTGGTGTTCAAAATGACAGTTGAAGAGAGAAGAGGATGGAGACTGGGGTGCAGAAGGATCTTTGGGGCGAGCAGAGTATGGAGACTGGGCTGTACAAGGACTGTTACACAGAGCAGATGTTGGAGACTAGGGTTTAGAAGGACATTTTCAGAGAGCAGATGTTGGAGACTTGGGTGAAGAAGAACTGTTGCATAGAGCAGAGGATGTAGCCTGAGATGCAGATGACGGTTACAGAAAGCAGAGTTTGAAGACTGGGGTGCAGAAGGACTTTTACAGAGAGCAGACTTTGGAGACTGTGGTGCAGAAGGATCGTTGCAGAGAGGAGAATTTGGAGACTTGGGTTCAGAAGGATAGTTAGAGAGAGCAGAGGTTGGAGACTTTGGTGCAGAAGGACTTTTACTGAGAGCACAGGTTGGAGACTGGGGTGCAGAAAAACTGTTGCAGAGAGCAAAGTTAGGAGACTGGGTTGCAGAAGGAGTGTTGCAGAGAGCAGAAGTCTGAGACTGAGGTGCAGAAAAACCCTTACAAAGAGCAGAAGTTGGAGACTGTGGTACAGAGGAGTGTTACAGAGAGCAGAGTTTTGAGACAGGTGTGCAAAAGGATCTTACAGCGAGCATACGTTGGAGCCTAGGTTGCAGAAGGGTTGTTGCAGAGAGCAGAGGTTGGAGACTGGAATGAAGAAGGACTGATACAGATAACAGAGGTTGGAGACTGTGGTGCACAAGGCCTGTTACAGAGAGCAGAGTTTGGAGACTGGTGTGCAGAAGGACTGTTACAGAGAGCAGAGGTTTAATACTGGGTTGCAGGAAGATGTTACAGAGAGCAGAAGTTGGTGACTGAGGAGCAAATGCACTGTTATAGAGAGAAGAATTTGGAGACTGAGGTGCAGAAGGACCCTTGCAGAGAGCAGAGGTTGGAGATAGGGGTGCAGAAGTCCCATTACAGAGAGCAGTGCTTGGAGACTGGGATACAGAAGGACAGTTACAGAGAGCAGAGTTTAAAGACTGGGTTGCAATAGGATCTTACGGAGAGCAGAGTTTGGAGACTTAGGTACAGAAGGACTGTTTCAGAGAGCAGAGGTTGGTGACTGAGGTACAGAAAGACTGTTATAGAGACTGAGGTGCAGAAGGACTGTTATAGAGAGCAGAGGTTGGAGACTGGGGTGCAGAAGGACTGATACAGAAAGCAGCGCTTGGTGACTGGTGTGCAGAAGGACTGTTGCAGAGAGCAAAGTTTGAGACTGAGGTGGAGACGGACTGTTGCAGAGAGCAGATGTTAGAGACTGGGGTGCAGAATAACTGTTGTAGAGAACAGAGGTTGGAGACTGGGTTGCAGAAGGACCATTGCATATAGCACAGGCTGGAGACTGGATTTCAGAAGTAACATACAAACAGGAGAGTTTGAACACTGAGGTGCAGAAGGACTGTTGCAGAGAGCAGAGGTTGGAGTCTGAGGTGCAGAAGGACTGTTACAGAGAGCATAGTTTAGAGACCTGGGTGCAGAAAGACTGATACAGAAAGCAGACTTTGGAGACTGGGGTGCAGAAGGACCGTTACAGAGATAAGAGGTTGGAGACAGCAGTACAGAAGGACAGTTACAGAGAGCAGAGGTTGGAGATTTGGGTGGAAAAGGAATATTGCAGAGAGCAGATTTCGGAGACTTGGTTGCAGAACGACTGTTGCAGCGAGCAGAGGTTGAAGACTGGGGCGCAGGAGGACTGTTGCAGAGAGCAGAGGTTGCAGACTGAGGTGCAGAAGGACCCTTACAGAGAACAGAGTTTGGATTCTGTGGTACAGAAGAACTGTTACAGGGAGCAAAGGTTGGAGACTGGGGTGCAAAATAACTGTTGTGTAGAACAGAGTTTGGAGAGTGGGGTGCAGAAGGACCATTGCAGATAGCAGAGGTTGGAGACTGGGTTTCAGAACGATCATACAGAGAGCAGAGTTTGAACACTGAGGTGCAGAAGGACTGATGCAGAGAGCAG